>NC_135234.1:208890383-209191455 GCF_051348905.1 Ranitomeya variabilis | reverse complement strand
TTGTGCTTTTGTGTTGTAGGAAGCAGATGGCACCTTGGATTGCATCAGTATGGCCCTCACCTGTACGTTTAACAGGTGGGGAACGCTGCTTGCTGTGGGCTGCAACGATGGACGTATTGTCATCTGGGACTTTCTAACAAGGGGCATTGCTAAGATTTTAAGTGCACATATTCATCCAGTGTGCTCTCTTTGGTGAGTGTTTGTTTTTTACAAAAAGGCAGAATATATGATGGTGTAAATCATGGAAAGTCTGTCATGTGATTTTCCTATCTGTACCGACTGGGTGGGCACTTGTGAAGTATTGTCTAGTACTCTAGAAAGAGTCACAGAAACAAGTTGGCTCAGCTACCCTCAGCTGTTTCCGCAGCGCCTCCTCCAGCTATTGGGCTTTGCCCAGGTTTTCCCATCTGTCACAAGCCTGGTATAGGAATAACTCTGAGAATGAAAACCTGTGTGTCCAGTAAATCCTAATGATAGGCCGTCAATAAGAAGTACAAGAAAACCCATTGAAATGATTTTTCATATGCTGCAAGTATAGCTAGCCTTGCACATGAAATGGGGATTTGTCAGAATGTGCAATGATGAATAACTGCCTGTAATATTGCAAGCAGTAAGATTCTTATTTTTAACTTCTTTTTATCTTATTTTTTTTAAACCTAAGCTGAGATTTTATCTAATCCCAGGAAACCTTTTTAAGTATCGGCGATAAAGTTTGTTGTGCAAAATAAACTGAAAATATAGGAGTCCTAGGCGCAGTGCTGGTCAGCTGGGATCATGAACAATCCAATGAATGTTCATAAGGCTTGTGTCCACCATTCTTCTCTATAAAAGAGGGTGGGAGTTTGAGAAACCTATGTAAGCGTCCATGTCTTTCTCCCTTTCAGCTGGAGTAGAGATGGGCATAAGCTTGTGAGTGCTTCGACTGACAACATCGTATCCCTGTGGGACGTCCTCTCTGGAGACTGCGACCAACGGTTTAGATTCCCTTCCCCTATTCTCAAGGTTCAGTTTCACCCGCGGGATCAGTAAGTAATATGCTTTTCTTAAAGGGAATCTATCACCAGGTTTTTGCTATGTGATCTAGGGGCAGAGATGATCATTTCCAGCAATGTCACTTACTCTGCTGCTTGTTGTAATTTCAATAAAAACAACATTTTATCAGTAGGAGACATCACTAGGGGACTAGTTGTCATGTAGTCACCTTGCTCTGGGTAACCCCTTCACCAGCACTGATTAGCAGCTTTTTGTCAATGCACAGTGTAAACAAAAAGTTGCCAATCAGTGGTGTGAGTGGGCAGGATTATACAGAGCTCAGCATTTGAGCACTGCTATATCTGCAGCAATTATTTTATCAAAATGACAGCATATAGATAAGTGATACACTGCTGGAATCAGTCTCAGCCCCTACATCATGCTAATCTTAGAGAGATGTCTGTCCAGCCTCTGTTTGAAGACTTCCATAGATGGAGAACTCACCATCTCTCATGGCACCCTGTTCCACTCATTGATCACCATCACTGTCAAAATGTTTTTTTTTTCTAATAACTAATCTGTATCTTCTCCCTTTTCAGTTTCTTTCCATTGCTTCTCGTGTTTCTATGTGCAAATGAGAATAAGGATGATCCCTCTACAGTGTGACATCCTTTCAGATATTTGTAGACAGCTATTAAGTCTCCTCTTAACCTTCTTTTTTGCAAGCTAAATATTTCCAGAACCTTTTGCCTGTTTCTTGTAGGACATACAATACATATATATCCGATAGTTTTGGGCACAAAATACTAATTCTCCTAAATCAATGATTAAATTATTCTATCAAAAAAGCTTGGAGAACTTCTTAATAAAATCAACAATTCTTTATTAAACACAATAATAAAACACATAGATTGTAAGTAGTACATGATTAGACAATACATGATACCTTCAAGTAAGAAGTGGTACAAATATTAGTTCTTTAAAAATACACGATTATTCTCACAAAAACACCATCCTCATTATATTGGACTGTGGCACTATATTCACCATAACCTTCTCAAGAATTGCAGTCACGAATCTCCAGTTTTATTCATACAAAATCAATACAGAAATGTTATATACACTGCTCAAAAAAATAAAGGGAACACCAAAATCCCACATCCTAGATATCACTGAATGAAATATTCCAGTTGCAAATCTTTATTCATTACATAGTGGAATGTGTTGAGAACAGTAAAACCTAAAAATGATCAACGTAAATTACAACTAATATCCCATGGAGGTCTGGAGTTGGAATGATGCTCAAAATCAAAGTGGAAAATGAAGTTACAGGCTGATCCAACTTCAGTGGAAATGTCTCAAGACAAGGAAATGATGCTCAGTAGTGTGTTTGACCTCCCTACAATGCCTGGGCATGCTCCTGATGAGGCGGCGGATGGTCTCCTGAGGGTTCTCCCAGACCTGGACTAAAGCATCCGTCAACTCCTGGACAGTCTGTGGTGCAACGTGACGTTGGTGGATGGTGTGAGACATGATGTCCCAGATGTGTTCAATCGGATTCAGGTCTGGGGAACGGGCGGGCCAGTCCATAGCTTCAATGCCTTCATCTTGCAGGAACTGCTGACACACTCCAGCCACATGAGGTCTGGCATTGTCCTGCATTAGGAGGAACCCAGGGCCAACCGCACCAGCATATGGTCTCACAAGGGGTCTGAGGATCTCATCTAGGTACCTAATGGCAGTCAGGCTACCTCTGGCAATCACATGGAGGCCTGTGCGGCCCTCCAAAGAAATGCCACCCCACACTATTACTGACCCACTGCCAAACCGGTCATGCTGAAGGATGTTGCAGGCAGCAGATCGCTCTCCACGGCGTCTCCAGACTCTGTCACGTCTGTCACATGTGCTGAGTGTGAACCTGCTTTCATCTGTGAAGAGCACAGGGTGCCAGTGGTGAATTTGCCAGTACTGATGTTCTGTGGCAAATGGCAAGCGTCCTGCACGGTGTTGGGCTGTGAGCACAACCCCCATCTGTGGACGTCGGGCACTCAGACCATCCTTATGGAGTCGGTTTCTAAACATTTGTGCAGACACATGCACATTTGTGGCCTGCTGGAGGTCATTTTGCAGGGTTCTCGCAGTGCTCCTGTTCCTCCTTGCACAAAGGCTGAGGTAGCTGTCCTGCTGTTGGGTTGTTGCCCTCCTACGGCCCCCTCCACGTCTCCTGGTGTACTGGCCTGTCTCCTGGTAGCGCCTTCAGCCTCTGGACACTACACTGACAGACACAGCAAACCTTGCCACAGCTCGCATTGATGTGCCATCCTGGATGAGCTGCACTACCTGAGCCACTTGTGTGGGTTGTAGAATCCGTCTCATGCTACCACGAGTATGAAAGCACAACCAACATTCAAGTGACCAAAACATCAGCCAGAAAGCATTGGTACTGAGATGTGGTCTGTGGTCCCCACCTGCTGAACCACTCCTTTGAGTGTGTCTTGATAATTGCCAATAATTTCCATCTGCTGTCTATTCCATTTGCACAACAGCATGTGAAATTGATTGTCAAACAGTGTTGCTTCCTAAATGGACAGTTTGATTTCACAGAAGTTTCATTTACTAGGAGTTATATTCTGTTGTTTAAGTGTTCCTTTTATTTTTTTGAGCAGTGTGTATATAGGATGATTTTTCATATTCTTTTATTATTACACTGCCCTCTAGTGGGATAGAAAGAATTACATCCTATTGGTGATTTAAACCAAATATCCTGCTGCAATCATTTCTATAGTTCCTTACTTGCCTTTTTGCAAATTATGCCAAGCATCTTCCAATACCCAAATATATCTCCTTTAAATCTATATCATAATCACTGCGAAAGTGCATAAACAAAGAGGAAAGTTATTTAAAGTGCAATATAGTAGCATTATATTGGTGCAATCCACATAGCAAAAAGATGCATATAACCCTTAGGGTGACATACCACTGAAGGACCACGTGTGCGAACCCCCTAACGCACGTTTTGCATTCTTGCTTCTTCCGAAGGAAGAAATGGTATCATTTTCTCTTAATACATCCATCACACTGTTGACTCATGTGCAGTCTGTGATCTATTAATATACCCGTCTTTTTTTTTTTTTTTTTTTTTTACACGTGCTGTTGCTTAGTTTTATTACGCCTATTCTGTAGATGTCATTTTCACTTTTTTTTTGCCCAGATGTAGAATCTCAAATTTCTCCGTTAAATACCATTAGTCACTACGTATTGTTCAAGCTTATCTAGATCCTTCTGAATCCTTTGCATTCTCTAGTGTTAGCTGTCCCTCAGTTCCCTCAGCAAGATCACTTATAAAAATGTTGAACAACACTGGGGCCAGGACAGAGCACTTGAAACACTATTCCAATTGGATGTGCAAGCATTTATTACCACTCTTTGACTACGATTACTGAGCCAGTTAAGAATCCAGCTAACCGTAGCCTTGTCAATCCCATACTTGTTCATTTTTTCCAATCAGGATAGTATGAGATACTGTATCGAATGCTTTGCTTAAGGCGAGATATTCTATGTGTACCGCATATCCCTGATCCATCCCAGTCCGTGATTACCACTAGAGAGGACTTGTGCTACTATGTACAACTAGGACTTTATCCTGTGGAGTATGTACTATCTAACACACAGTTTGTTCTGTAGCATCCAAGCAAAAAGTTAAAATCTGGTGTGAAGATGGATTTCTGGAACCTCTCCATCATACTAGACTTGTAATTGCAAGGGATTAAACAATGCATGCTAATTAGTGATGAGCGAATATACTCGTTACTTGAGATTTCTCGAGCATGCTCGGGTGTCCTCCGAGTATTTCTTAGTGCTCGGAGATTTAGTTTTTCTTGCCGCAGCTGAATGATTTACATCTGTTAGCCAGCATAAGTACATATGGGGGTTGCCTGGATGCTAGGGAACTCCCACATGTACTTATGCTGGCTAACAGATGTAAATCATTCAGCTGCGGCGAAGAAAACTAAATCTCGGAGCACTAAAAAATACTCGGAGGTCACCCGAGTGTGCTTGGGAAATCTCGAGTAACGAGTATATTCGCTCATCACTAATGCTAATCCTATTAAAAGCACTACATGAATAGTTCTCTGCGGCTTTGGTAAAGTCACAATCCTTCAACCTATGAAAGAAAAATATTAGTCTGTCACAGGAGGACTGAGATAGCAGTGAGTGGGGCCTTCTTCAGGCTTCGGCTGCAATGCTAAGTCATCAGAGCCTTGCGATTGCATAGTGGAGGAGGGAGGTGACTATCGGAGCCAGAGAATTGGCATCTGCGCCATTTAAACTCTTTGTCAGAGAATGATAGCTGCAAACAAATGCCTGACAGTAGCGATTAGTGCTAGAGACAGATTCGGCTTTATAACCTAGCCGGCATCTACCACATGTGGAGAGAGAGCAGCTCCTGAGCCCCCTCCGTACAGTCACTTCTGCAATGATGCATGTTGCTTTTAGGAGTTAAAGAGCACGTTCTTTGGATATGTTCTGCTACATCATAAATTATATGTCTAAATGGTAGATGAGTGTACAATGGATTTTAGATGTCACTGCTTTCTTTATTTACATGTGTTTCCCTACAGTAGGGCAGCACGGAGGCTCAGTGGTTAGCACTACAGCCTTGCAGCGCTGGAGTCCTGGGTTCTAATCCCACCTTGGACAACATCTGCAAGGAGTTTGTATGTTCTCCCCGTGTTTGTGTGGGTTTCCTCCGGGTTCTCTGGTTTCCTCCCACTTTCAAAAGACATACCGACAAGGGAATTTAGATTGTGAGCCCCATCGGGGACAGCGATGATAATGTGTGCAAAACTGTAAAGCGCTACGGAATATGTTAGCGCTATATAAAAATAAAGATTGTTAATATTATTTATTATTACAGAGACAAAGTCCTGGTGTGCCCCATGAAGTCTGCACCTGTCATGTTAACACTGTCAGACTCCAGTCACGTAGTGTTACCAGTGGATGATGACTCCGACCTTAATGTAGTTGCATCATATGATCGGCGAGGGGACTATATCTATACAGGGAATGCCAAGGGAAAAGTAAGAACTCGTATATGTTTTATAATAGGAGAAAACCAGAAGCCGCACACCTCCACAGACCTGGTTTACTTTATTTTCCCCAGATCTTAGTGTTGAAAACAAGCACTCAGGCGCTGGTAGCATCTTTCCGGGTCACAACTGGAACCAGTAATACAACTGCAATCAAATCCATAGAATTTGCTCGCAAGGGCAGGTGAGTGGAACTGTCTGAGTCCTTTATGTCCTCGTGTGTCATTTTGGATGACATTACTTTAGTCCCCTTTTTTTTTTTTTTTTTTTTTCTTTAGCTGCTTTTTGATAAACACAGCCGACAGAATCATTAGAGTATATGATGGACGGGAAATATTGACATGTGGCAGGGATGGGGAGCCTGAACCCATGCAGAAGCTGCAAGATTTAGTGAACAGGTATTTATCTGAAACATGCAAGGGCTGAAAACCCCAACACTGTTTCACAGAAAGTCCCCCTTCAACGTTGGGGCTCATTGGATGACCCAGGTAAGGCTTTATCCACATCTGCTTACCATATAATTCGGTAGTTCTGCTCCTAACAAAGCCTGCAAACGCAGATGTAGGTTTGTAGGCCTAATTACTTGGTGACTTAGTATTATTGCAGGTAAGTAATGTTTTGTTTTGTTTTTTTTGTTCTCTCTCAGGACTCCCTGGAAGAAGTGTTGCTTTTCTGGGGATGGCGAGTACATTGTGGCAGGTTCTGCAAGGCAACATGCGCTCTATATTTGGGAGAAGAGCATTGGGAACCTGGTGAAAATTCTGCATGGAACGCGTGGGGAACTCTTACTAGATGTTGCTGTAAGTTTCTATTTGCAGAATTGACTGTGAATAAGTGTTGTCACCTTAGATAATTTGTTTAGAAGAAGTGACAATTTATTTTTTTTTTGTTTGTTTTTTTTTTTGTTTCTACCTCCCAGTGGCATCCGGTCCGACCAATCATTGCATCAATTTCAAGCGGTGTCGTTTCCATATGGGCACAAAACCAAGTGGTATGTGTAGTAATGCCAGATCAGAATTAATAGAAGCATTTTTTTTAATGTCTCTCCATTTTGCAGTCTATATTAAAATAATGACAATGTAATTGTTTGATGGGGTTGTCCACCGTTGGGGACACTTTCTTTTTCTTTTTCTCCTTAAAAGCATGCAGTTGAGACTGAAAATAATTTTCTCTTATCGCCTCTCATTGGGGGATGCAGGAACCATGGGTGTATGCTGCTGCCACTAGGAGGCTGACACTATGCACAAAAAAAGTTAGCTCCTCCTCTGCAGTGTACACCCCACCGACTGGCATTATACACTTCAGTTTAGCTTAGTGTCAGTAGGAGGTGGACACGGGTCTTTCATTAGACCCTTATGTACCTCAATGTGCGTCGTTTTCTTTCAGGTTTTCCGGAGGGATACAGGGTGAACAGTCACACCTGTATTCCCACAATACGGACTATGAATACGGACTGTACTGCCACCCCGTATCCTCATAGATCCCTCAGCAGGACCATGATCCTAGCACACAAGCGTGCTCAGAAGTCCGGTCCTGGCTCCGTCCCCCACCCACTCGCCCACCAGAGCCTGTCGGTTGCGGAGACGAGGACGTCCATCAGCTCCCTGGACGCCTCATTCCTCTTCAGGTTAGTATCGGCGTGGGAGGTTTGAGGTGAGTATTTTCCCCATCCCATCCCAGATCTTTCAAGGGGGGGGGGGTCTTGCTAGGGGCTCCCAGCATACCTAGTCATCGCTTGCACCCAGATTGCAGCAGCATGGCCCGGGGTTGCTGTATTGTGTGGCTGCCTTTGCAGGCAGCCGCTTTTCTTCCTTCCCATGTGGCAGCTCTGCCTTCTATTCCAGCGCGGGACCTTTACAGGCTGCTTCCTACCCCGGCGGCCGCACTGACCCGGCGCCGCGGTTTTCTCGGTGGCCTCACCACCTCCAGTGAGACAGCCCTGACAGGTTGTGGTGCCGCTTCTTCCTGCGGCGCACTGCTCCGGCGCTGCGGTTTTAATGGGGCCGCACTACCTTCTCCAGCACGACAGCCCTGACAGGCTGCCGCGCCGCTTCTCCCTGCGGCGCACTACTCCGGCGCCGCGGTTTCTCGGCGGCCGCTCTATCCTCTCCAGCATGACAGCCTTGGTAGGCTGCTGCACCGTTTTTCTAACTGCGGCGCACTGCTCCGGCTCCGCGGCTCTTTCTTTAGGCAGTCGCCGGCCTCTAATTTAGGCCCCGGCTTCTGCCCGTGCCTACTTCCGGTGCCGCGCTCCGCCCACTGCTGCCTTCATCGGGCGGGCTTTCTCCCACCCGACAATCTCTATCCTGCACTCTCCGCCCACCGGCGCCATTTTGGTGCTCCTGGGTGCACGGCTGTCTCCACCCCTCCCTCTACGCCCCTGCTTGGTGCCACACATCGCGCTCCGCCCCTTCCAGAGCGCACATTCCTGCGCCCTTTCAGTGGTCACCATCTGCGGTTCAGATTGCAGCAGGAGCTCAACTTCTCTCTGGAGGTCCACCCTCAAGCCGGACAGCAGTCTGACACTCCCCTCTGTCCCCTAACCCTCTGGTATTTTCTTCAGGGACCCTTCAAAATGTCTATCTCTAAGGGAGGTCGCTCTCGTCCTCTTACTTCTTCCTCTGCTTCTTCTGCCTTAGGGCTCATTTCCACATGCGAGGCACATGTCCGTATCTCGCATGTGGAAACCAAGCTCTGGCGCCGGCACTCAGGAGCGGAGCTGTGCAGCTCCATGTGTTCCTATGCGGCCGCACAGCTCCGCTCCTGAGTGCCGGCTCCACAGCTTGGTTTCCACATGCGAGATACGGACGTGTGCCTCGCATGTGGAAATGAGCCCTTAGTCAAATACTTTGCATGTTCGTCCTGTGACTGCAAACTTCCCTCAGGTCAGTCCTCCCCACTCTGTCAGACCTGCAGCAACCCGATTGTTTCCACCGCCCAGGATCTCCCGGCTGCTCCGCTTGAGTGATACCCCCACCCCTAGCTGGGCCTCCTCTCTGTCACAATCGGTAGTGGATCTAACTCGGGTGTCCCAAACTCTGGTGTCCGTGCTGGATCGATTACCCCTGCAGACCCCCGCAGTAGCCAGCGGGTCTCAGGAACCTCCGTCAGAGCCCTCCATTATAAGCCGCAAAAGGTCCAGACAGGAATGCCGGTCTGAGTCCTCTTCTCGCTCCATCTCGCCACACTGTCCTTCTCTGCGGTCGAATTCCCCCTGGTCCTCCTCCTCTGAGTCAGGCGAGGCGTTCTCTGATGCGCCCTCGGAGGATATTTCGGAGCTGGATTCTAACCAAATCGCTGCCATGAGGGATATGGTTCAGAATCTCATTGGAGCGATAAATCAGACCTGTGGCATCAAGGATACCTCTACGGAACCCACAGATCAGGCGGTTTCATTTAGACGGGCTAAACCACCTTCCAAGTTTTTCGCTCCTCACCCTGAATTCAAGTAGATCATGACCAGAGAAAGAGAGAATCCGACCAGACGCTTTCAGAGAGGAAAGCGACTTGCCGTTTTATATCCCTTTTCTCCGGAGCTCACCGCTAATTGGACTGCTTCTCCTTCGGTGGATCCTCCAGTTTAAAGGCTGTCCACCAACACGGTCCTTCCACTGTCCGGCGAAGCATCTCTGAAGGATTCTAACGATAGGGTCATAGCGAAGGATTCTAAGTCAGCCTTTGAAGCGGCTGCAGCTACTCTATGCCCGGCTTTTGCTTCCACTTGGGTTTCAAAATCCATATCCAAATAGGCCAAACAACTCTGTCGGGGCATCCTGGACGGAGCTCCACCCGGACAGCTGGCGGAGCTTGCCAACCAGATTTCTCACGCGAGTGAATACCTGGTCTCTGCCTCCCTGGACTCCGCGTCTTGTGCGGCTCAGGCGTCCAGCAATGCTGTTGCCATCCACCGGACCTTTTGGCTCAAGGCCTGGCAGGCGGATTTGTCTTCTAAAAAGTCCCTTACCAGCCTGCCTTTTCAAGGTTCACGTCTCTTTGGTTCTAAGCTGGACCAAATCATGAAGGATGCCACTGGGGGCACAAGTTCTCTTCCCCAGTCCAAACCTCGTCGCCCTCCTCCTAGACGGCAATTTCGGTCCTGTCGTCGCTTCGCGGCGTCAAACTCCTTTTCCCAGCAGCAACAGAGGCCACAGGCACGTCAAGAGAAGACGGTATCCTTTAGACCCACTCCTTCCTGGCGTCCTCGCTACTTCCAGAGTAGATCCTCCAGGTCCAGGACTGGAAGATCCACCTCGGCATGACTCTCAGCAAAACCCCAGCCAACTTCCCAGGCTGGGCGGCCGTCTCCTCTTCTTCAGGGACGTCTGGATCTCCTCAGTAGAGGACACATGGGTCAAGGAAGTTGTATCCGTGGGATACAAAATAGTTCGTTTCACGACCCCGGGATCGTTTCTTTGAATCCCGACCTCCCAAGAGACCCCGCTCTAGTCCCGGGTTTCTTCGCAGCCATCGCTTCTCTCCTCAAAGCCGGGGTGATTGTTCCCGTCCCAGAAAAAGAACGGTTCACAGGTTTCTATTCAAACCTTTTTGTGGTGCCGAAAAAAGATGGCAAGGTCCGTCCCATTCTGGATCTCAAATTGCTGAACAGGAGAGTTCGTCTGAATCGCTTCAGGATGGAATCCCTTCGTTCAGCCATTGCTTCCATGGAGGCTCAGGAATTTCTATGTTCCATAGATATTCAGGACGCCTACCTCCATGTTCCGATATTGCCGGGACATCACCGATTCCTGCGCTTTGCGGTGCTCCAGGAACACTTTCAGTTCGTCGCCCTGCCGTTCGGTCTTGCAACCACTCCCAGGGTTTTCACGAAGATCATGGCGGTGCTGATGGCCATCTTGAGAGTCAGAGGCCTGATTCTGTTTCCATACCTTGACGACATCCTCATCAAGGCTCCGTCTTTTTCCCAGGCTCACGAAAGTCTGTCCATCGTTCTCGACACCCTAGCCCTCTTCGGGTGGCTGGTCAACCGGAAGAAGTCCTGTCTCATTCCTGCTCAGCGCATCGTCTTTCTGGGCATGCTCTTCGATACTCGGCAGACCAAAGTCTTCCTTCCCGAAGACAAGAGATCCATCCTTCGTCGGGACATACGCTGCTTCAGGGTCCTCCGGCCTCCCTCCTTCCAATCAGCCATGAAGGTTCTGGGGATAATGGTAGCAACATTGGAAGCGATTCCCTTCGCCCAATTTCATTCGCGACCTCTTCAGCAAGCCATTTTGTCTCAGTGGGACAGGTCTGTCTTTTCCCTGGATCGTCCGATTCGACTCTCTCCCCGGGTCAATCGGTCTCTCAACTGGTGGCTGACATCCCCTCTCATCTCCCAGGGCAGGTCCTTCCTTCCAGTTCACTGGCAAGTGGTGATGACGGACGCCAGCCTGCTCGGCTGGGGTGCGGTGTTTCGCCACCTGACTGTTCAGGGTCGTTGGTCAGCGCAGGAATATACTCTGCCGATCAATGTCCTTGAGATTCGGGCCATCTTTCTGTCCCTTCGTCACTGGGAAGGGATTCTCAGGGGTCTAGCAATCTGAATCCAGACGGACAATGCCACGGCGGTGGCATATGTCAACCTTCAGGGGGGGACTCAGAGCGCCTTGGCCGAGGTATCCAAGATCCTCCTCTGGGCAGAGGCAACGGTTCCGGTGATATCCGCGGTGCATATCCCCGGCGTGGACAATTGGGCTGCAGACTTCCTCAGCCGCGAGGGCCTCGCGGCGGGGGAATGGTCCTTGCATCCAGAGGTTTTCCATCAGATTTGTTTTCGATGGGGGACTCCGGACGTGGACCTCACGGCGTCCCGAATGAACAGGAAGGTTCCTCGGTTCGTCTCCAGGTCTCGCGACCACCTTCGCATTGTCCGTCGGCGCTCTGGCCATTCCTTGGTCGCAGTTTGTGCTGCCCTATCTGTTCCCACCCCTGCCCTTACTTCCCAAGCTGTTGAAAAAGATCAAAGCGGAAGGGGTGCCGGTCATTCTGATTGCCCCGGAATGGCCCAGGAGAGCTTGGTTTGCGGACATCGTCAATCTTCTCGCGGACGCCCCTTGGCGCCTTCCAGACAGGCCGGATCTGCTGTCTCAGGGTCCGATCTGCCACCCGAATTCTCAGTCGCTCAGTTTAACGGCGTGGCTGTTGAAACCGCAGCTCTAAGAGCATCCGGCCTCTCGGACCGGGTGATTCACACCATGATCCAGGCTAGAAAGCCTTTGTCTTCCAGGATTTACTATCGTAACTGGAAGGCTTATTTCCATTGGTGCGAGTCCAACTGCGTTTCACCTATGTCCTTTTCCCTGCCTTCCGTTTTGGCCTTCCTTCAGGCCGGATTGGATTCGGGCCTTGCACTTAGTTCCCTGAAGGGCCAGGTTTCTGCGCTCTTCATCCTTTTTCAGAAGACTTTATCTTCTCGGCCACAGGTTAAGACCTTTCTTCAAGGAGTGGCCCATGCTGTCCCTCCGTACAGGGCCCCTGTGGATTCATGGGATTTAAATCTAGTACTGGATGTTCTGAGGGTTTCCCCCTTTGAGCCTCTCAGGGAGGTTCCCCTATCAGTTCTGTCTTGGAAGGTGGCCTTTCTTGTGGCCATCACTTCTATCCGCCGCGTTTCTGAGTTGGCGGCTCTCTTGCCGACCTCCTTTCTTGGTCATCCACCAGGACAAGGTGGTCCTCAGGTCTCCGCCTTCCTTTCTTCCTAAGGTGGTTTCCACATTCCACCTCAACGAGGACATTGTTCTACCTTCCTTTTGTCCAGCTCCGACTCATCCTCTGTAGCGATCGTTGAACAAGCTGGACCTCGTCAGGGCAGTGAGGATCTACCTGGATAGAACGTCCACTTTCCGGAAGACGGATTCTCTTTTCGTCATTCCTGATGGCACGCGCAGAGGCTTGCCGGCTTCCAAGGCGACTATTGCTCGCTGGATCACATCGGCAATTTTGGAGGCTTACCGGGTCAAGAACAGAGTGCCCCCTCCTGGGATAAAGGCTCACTCTACCCGGGCAGTCGGCGCCTCCTGGGCGGTACACCACAGGGCTTCTGCCCTACAGCTTTGTAAAGCGGCAACCTGGTCTTCCATCCACACGTTTGCCAAATTTTACAAGGTCCATACCTACGCTTCGGCGGAAGCCAGCCTAGGCAGAAGGATTTTGCAGGCGGCAGTGGTGAGTCCTCTGACCTGATGGAAGTCTGTTTTTCCCACCCCAGGGACTGCTTTTGGACGTACCATGGTTTCGGTGTCCCCCAATGAGAGGCGATAGAGAAAACAGGGTTTTTGGTTGCTTACCGTAAAATCTGTTTCTCGGAGCCTCCATTGGGGGGGACAGCACCCTCCCATGTTATTCAGTTTCTTTTGTTCTATGCTCTATGACTGTTCTCACGTTTACAGTTCTCATGTTTGTGGTTATGGTTTTCAACCTTGTTATTTACCTCCTACTGCTTTCTCACTAACTGAAGTGTATAATGCCAGTCGATGGGGTGTACACTGCAGAGGAGGAGCTAACTTTTTTTTGTGCATAGTGTCAGCCTCCTAGTGGCAGTAACATACACCCATGGTTCCTGTGTCCCCCAATGGAGGCTCCGAGAAACAGATTTTACGGTAAGCAACCAAAAATCCTGTTTTTGCATTTCTTTCATTAAAAACTATGCACCGTTTGGCTCCTATAATCTCTGTATTACACGGTCTCTGACTACAAAATGAGTTATGGACTATAAAATAAAGATATTGTGGCCGACTCAGTTACCTCATTCTGCTGCCAGTAATACGGTTCAAAATTTTAATGAAACCCAATAGCAAAAATGATTGAGCCCCAATTTCATGCATTTAAGGAATTAAAAAAAAAAAACTGTTCCCAGAGGCCCAAAAGGTTGACAACTGTTTAAAGGGGTTTTCCAGGTTTGTCACAAACTTATGGTCGATCAGACTGCAGACTTGTAAATCCTCACACTGCGCACAGCATGCACTGTGTAGGTTCTCCGGTGCAGACCGAGCAACATGTGACTACAAGTACTAGTGAACGGAGTGCGCATGTATGTGTAGTCATAATGTGGCCGGGAGTATGCATATCACATGCTTGCGGTCACATGACTGCTCAGTCTCCCCAATAGTGTTCACCAATCTGCAGTCACATAGAATAGCTGCAGACTTTAATGATCAACCTGGAAAACCCCATTAAATATATTATTTAAATTAACCCTTCTGCCCAAAGTATTTTCTGTAAGATCTCACTGTTGATGTAGATCAGAGATACAACAGTGTGGTGTGCAGGACAGAGGAGACTTCTTAGGCCTCTTTCACACTTCCGTCTTTAATTTTCCGTCATAATGCGTCGTTTTGTGAAAAAAAAAAAAAAACAAAAGGATCCTGCGAATTTGCCCGCAGGTTGCGTTGTTTTCTCATAGACCTGTATTAGCGACGCATGGCCACACGTTTCGTCCGTCGTGCACTGGATCCGTTGGAATTTGTAGACACGTCATCTGGAAAAAATGTACAATGAAACTTTTTTTGTCTGCGTCAGAAAATTGTGCCATGACGGATCCTGCGGCATACATCATTGGCTAGAATGGAAGCCTATGGACGCAGGATCCGTCGTGGTACGTCACATGACGGACTCCAGCGCTGGATTCCGTTTTTTTACACTGCGCATGCTCCAAATCAGTATTTATTAGCCAATTGGTCAGACAGCCCCAAATCTATATAAACCTGGCCTGTGGCTTCATTCCTCAATGTGCCAGCAAGAAGCATACAAGCAAGAAGCCTGCCAGCAGCCTGCCTGATGGATAGATGCATAGATGGTCACAATATTTGCTAGAACTCCTTCCATTTCTGCCACTTGCTCTAAACCCTCTCAAAGATGGGGTGCTAAAACACTCAATATATAGGTTTCCATTATTTTCCAGTAGCCAATCACATTTGGGAGCCTCCCATTTGGAGGTATCTAAAATGGATCCGTCAAAACAATGGATGAAACAGATGAATAAAACGGATAAGATGGATGTAATGGATCCAGTTTTTCAACGGAACCGCCTAGCGGATCTGTTGAAAAACTGGATCCGTTACATCCGTTTTACACTATTTTTTACACATCCGTCGATACGTCACACCGACGGATTGTGACGGCCGCCAGATGACGGAAGTGTGAAAGGGCCTTAGCTGTTGTGGTTCTCACCTATAGTCATACAGTGTAACAAACCTTCAGCTCCAAGCATATATCATTGTAGCCTTTCCTGTCCCTGGCTGTTTATGGGGCCTGTGGCTGAACAACGGTATAGGCCCTATTATCTCAACGACCTCTGTTGTTGTAATATTTTCACTTTTTTCCCCTCTCAGTTTTGGTGCAGTAGATTGTTCATAGTATTCATCAAGAAATACTTTAATTGTGTACCTCCAACATGACAAAATGCGAGCAAAGCCTTAGAAAATTGCACAGCATTTTATTAACAGTGTTTCAGTTTTAACTCATGGCTGAACTATCGCATGACGAAAACCGTGGTGTGACTGTAATGGCGAGGCTTTAACCCCTTAGTGACCACCAATACATCTTTTTATTGACCTCACATATCGGATACTAGCATCGTCCTGACTGGGGAAAATGCAGCTGTCAACTGTACACTATACCTGACACCTTGCTGTATCAGCCTTGATTGGTGTTAGCAACAACCATGGCTTTTTAACCCCTTAGATGCTGCTGTCAATAGTGACTACGGCACGTAAATGGTTAACAGTGTGGGGGCTCCCTCTTTAACCCGATCGGCACCCAGAGATCATGATTATGTGGTCCTGATGTTTGCCATGGCAGTTCACAAACAGATAACGGCCTTAGAGTCTGCAGTGGCCTGTTCAGAAGTTGGCAACATGTAGGTGGGGAAAAATAACACTTTTCCTTCCTTTTTATGCCACTCTGTATTAATTTCTGAAAAGCACCCGAATGGTTAATAATCTGTGATAACACTTTTGAATACGTTGAGGGGTGCTGTTTTTAAAATGGCATTGGTTCTCTGCATTTTGGGCTAGGTGATGATTGTGCAGGCAGATGTGCTCAGCAGACATATTCTTCAGCAGTTTCTTGATCTTTATTTTCCTGCTGGTTTTTTTTTCTATAGGAGAACTGGAGCGCTTTTGCTCCAGACTTCAAGGAGTTAGATGAGAATGTGGAGTATGAGGAACGGGAATCCGAGTTTGATATTGAAGATGAAGATAAGAGTGAACCTGAACAAACTGGTAATGGGTGACACTGACTGTACATTAATTAAAGGGGTTGTCTAGGTTTGGGACAAACGTCAGCAGCCACTCCATGTGACAGCGTGCTCACCACATGCTATCCTGATTTCCTGGTGCAAGCAGTTGGTCACGTGATTGCATGTAGGCCAACTAGACTCTTCTGGCTTTTGTCAAATCTCTTCTGTTGAGAGAAGCCAAGTGGGTCTTGTCATCATGTGACTACAAGTATGCAAATCGCCTACATGTCATCACATGACCACACACCTACTGGAGAGTCACGTGCATACTGTCACGATTCAGCGGTCTGATGAGCTAGGCGGTGCACGAAATGGAGGAGGCCGCTGATCCCAGAGAAAGTAGAAAAGATGTATCCAGTGCTCATCCCAAGGTTCATTTATTTGACCAATAAAAACTCAGAAATGTGAATGAATACATGTGTGTAGTCTGTTATGTTTAAGAACTCATGGTCTAGTGTTTGATAAGGATATCTGAAAAAGCATCTCCACTGTCTGGCTAAAAAGGATCTGCTCCTGCCGTCAGGGTATGTTAATCCTGGGCTAGACCCTCTCCTCAGACAGTAGGCAGCTCCTTTTTATCCCACTGTTTGTAGGAGGCATAACACAGCCTGTATCCTGTCTGCTGCACTTTTTTTTTTTTTCATTTCCTTATTTTTTTTAGGTTTTTTTTTCACCGTGGTGTGAATATTGCCCCCACCTTAGCGTAACCCTCCCAGGGAGGATGCACACTGTCCTTCCCAGTAGTGCAATTCTCGGGATGCCATTTTGCTACAACCAGTGATGCCGCAGTGATGTACTGGTGTCCCCACAGTCCATGCGAGGCAACAGAGGGCGTGAGACTGCAAGTGTTAGACTTTGACATGTGAGCATAATTCCACAATTACACCGTCTGTTCTCCTTCTTACCCATTCCTTCAAGCTTGAGTTAGGATTGTCTCCAAGGGATTTCCCTCCACTGTATTCCCCCTGGGCCATCCTTCTCCACCATACTAGTGCTTTGTAAGATGCACTCTTCCATAGTTTACCACAGTCGCCAAAGGTTCTACTTTCGCTGCTGTGTACAGAGGGACTTCCATCCCATTGCTTTCTCCATTTCTAGAATTTGTTCTTTCCTTTTAGTCTGATCTGGATGTAGACTTTAGCTTCACTTCCCTGAAGGCACAGATTTCTGCTCCTTCCATACTCAGACAGCATATGTCGGCTTTTCACAAGCAGGTTAACTAACACCATCCTTCAGGGCGTGGCTCATTGAGCTCCTCCTTACAGTCATTTCTTGGGACATCACTATTGTTTTGTCTGCTCTTCAGGGACCTTTTTGAGTCTCTCCGCAGCATTTACACATTGTTCCTTTCATGGAAGGTGGCATTTCTGGTGGCTATCCCTTCCATTCGCTGTGTGTCTGAGCTCATTGCCCTTTCTCGAAGGGCTCCCTTCTTTAATCTCTATCAGGACAATGTTTTGCGTCCCATGCCCTCCTTCATTTCAGAGGTGGTCTTTGCTTTCTACTCCGTCTTTCTATCTTTTTCATCCCTCACAGGCTACGTATTGTGGATTAGGTTAGCTATTGTGAGGGCTTACAGGGCCAAGGACAGATCTCTGCCCTTTCAGTTAACCACTCATTTTGAAAGTGCCTAAGGAGGGCTATCAGGGTTTTGTTTCTCAGGTCTCCAAGACTGCTACACCTTAGTCAGATTCTATGTAATTCGCTTTTTGGCTTCTTCCGATGCCAGCTTGGGATGTAAAGTGGTTCAGGCCACTGTCAGCCAGGCGGTCCACATAGTTGGCTATTATAATTTCCTACCCATTGGGAATGCCTTGGAATGTCTTGTGGCCCTGTGTGCCTCATTACTATTAACAAGAAGAAAAAAAAGTCCTCTCCCACCCTATTCCTGTTTCTTCCGTCCCATGGTCAGTTCTGGTTGTCGGTACTCAGTTTTGGGTTTTATTTGTTTTTTTATTCCCCGTCCCTGGGTTTAGGTCATGTTGATTCTGGCTATTTTTGTTATAAAAAGTTTACTGTTTTTTGGATTGCACTCCTAATGCTCTTGGCACTAAACTGAGTTGCATTTTGTTTGGGAAGAGTATTACCCACGAAGTGGAGGAAGCGCTTCTATTCACCTAGTATAGAGCCACTGAGTGGAAAGCCAGGTCTTTTAACATATTCAGCGAGTAAGAGATTGTACATTATGTAGGTTTTTTTTTATGGTAAAGGAAGCTGCTAAAATGGAGCTGACCTCTCAGTATTATGTGTATACTGCATGCAGGGTGTTGACAGAGCTGAAGTGCAGCATACTGAGCAAAGTCTGAGCCCAAAATCCTGCCTCCTTGTTTTTTGTCTTGATCACTTGTAGTCTTGATAATTCCCTGAAAATGTTTGAAGTGCATGAGTTAACCACTTAGAATTATTGGGTGTACCATTAACGTCCCAGGAAGGATGTCATAGTATATCTAAAAGATGGCACAGGGTCCATGGCAGGGAGCTTGCAGTAATCAACAGCATAGCTCTTGCTACAACGCTCAGGATCAAAGATTACTACCGTATATACTCGAGTATAAGCCGAGATTTTCAGCCCAAATTTTTGGGCTGAAAGTGCCCCTCTCGGCTTATACTCGAGTCATGATCGGTGGTGGGGTCGGCGGGTGAGCACTGTCATATACTTACCTAGTTCCGGCGTTCCTGTCGCTCCCCCTGCCTGTCACACTGTCTTCGGTGCCGCAGCCTCTTCCCCTGAGCGGTCACGTGGGACCGCTCATTAGAGAAATGAATAGGCTGCTCCACCTCCCATAGGGGCGGAGCCGCATAATTAATTTCTCTAATCAGCGGTGCCGGTGACCGCTGACAGAGGAAGAGGCTGCGGCACCGAAGACAGGCAGGGGGAAGGAGCGGGACGCCGGGAGCAGGTAAGTATGACATATTCACCTGTCCTCGTTCCACACGCCGGGCGTCGCGCCAGCTTCCCGGCGTCTCTCCGCACTGACTGTTCAGGCAGAGGGCGCGATGACGCATATAGTGTGCGCGCCGCCCTCTGCCTGATCAGTCAGTGCGGAGAGACGCCGGGAAGATGGCGCCGAGGAGCTGCAAGCAAGACAGGCGAGTATGTGTTTTTTTTTTTTTTTTTATTGCAGCAGCAGCAACAGCTATGGGGCAATAATGGACGGTGCAGAGCACTATATGGCACAGCTATGGGGCAATGGTGCAGAGCACTATATGGCACAGCTATGGGGCAATGGTGCAGAGCACTATATGGCACAGCTATGGGGCAATGGTGCAGAGCACTATATGGCACAACTATGGGGCAATGGTGCAGAGCACTATATGGCACAACTATGGGGCAACGGTGCAGAGCACTATATGGCACAGCTATGGGGCAGTGGTGCAGAGCACTATATGGCACAGCTATGGGGCAATGGTGCAGAGCACTATATGGCACAGCTATGGGGCAATAATGGACGGTGCAGAGCACTATATGGCACAGCTATGGGGCAATGGTGCAGAGCACTATATGGCACAGCTATGGGGCAACGGTGCAGAGCACTATATGGCACAGCTATGGGGCAACGGTGCAGAGCATTATATATATGGCACAGCTATGGGGCAACGGTGCAGAGCATTGTATATATGGCACAGCTTTATGTGGAGCATCTATGGGGCCATAATGAACGGTATGGAGTATCTATTTTTAATTTTGAAATTCACCGGTACCTGCTGCATTTTCCACCCTAGGCTTATACTCGAGTCAATAAGTTTTCCCAGTTTTTTGTGGCAAAATTAGGGGGGTCGGCTTATACTCGGGTCTGCTTATACGCGAGTATATACGGTACTTTGACCCCAGTTGTTTTATTTATTTTTTTTTTTTTTAAATATAACTATTCCCAATGAAAACAACCCCTCATATGGCTACAAACTGGCATGAGGGTGCAATTCATAGAAAACTAATGCAACACCCTGTATCGAAGATGGCTTAGATTCTAGACTTTTTTCTAATCTTGCATTCATTCATAACTGCGGCATCTAAATGGATGGTAATAGAAGGGGTTATCCTCTCTATTAAGCCCCTGAAATGTCATCACAAGTTGGGACAAGGCACCCGGGGTTGGGGCTATGAATGCCTCTCAGGTCTGCCATCAACCTCAACCTGATTGTTGCCTTTATGAAATTTTGTAAAAAAAAAAAAAGTTGCAATACCGATTATGCATACTTTTCTTATATTGTAAGAGAATATTTTCATTACATTTACCCCAAAATTATGGCAAATAAAAAATATTACCAATTAAAAAAAAACCAAAAAAGTTTTCATTCAGCTACAGGGGGTATAACAGTGATAAAAAAATATAAATAATTGCTGTATTCTCAAGATCCCAAATAGCTTCATCTTAAAAGGTTACAGAAATAACTATCCTCGTATGTATGGTAAATGACACTGTAAAAATGTGTGCAAAGTCGCATGATTCCAAATTGTGTTAATATCCACTTCCTGATATCCAGGTGGAGATGCAGCGGAAGATGAAGAAGTGGATGTGACTAGCGTGGACCGCATTGCAGCTTTCTGCAGCAGGTACATCACTGTTTGTAGATATACATGTGAATAAGCATACGTATGAGTTTGCGTGTGTATATATGTATGTACGGTGGCTTGCAAAAGTATTCACCCCTTGACATTTTTGATGTTGTGCTACCTCACAACCTGCAGTTTCATTTTTTTTATTTTGAGGATTTGCATCAGTTCAAGTACAGAACTTGCCTACATCTGTGAACATTTGGTTTTCTTTTTATTGTGAAGCAAACAACAAATGGGACAAAATAACTGAATACTTCACTGTGCATAACAATTCATCCCCCTTCGTCCATATGCGGTCTGCACACACATTGTATTCATTGATGGTGTGCACATGCCAGTTTTTTCACACACACACTTGTGCTTCCATGTGCTGCTTACAAGCATAAATCAGCTGCTGGCAACGGAGCAGAATGCTGCGAGGGTAAGTGTAATTTTTTTTTTTTTTTTCTGATGGGGCCATACATACTAGGATCTGGGTGGAGGACAATCATACCAGGATGCTAATGAGAAATCAATATTCATTGCCCTCCACCCCATGGGCTTGGAATGCAGTGAATATTCATTTCTTTTTAGTAGCATGCACAGGCATTAGCCGCAGCAGCCAGCTCCTGCCTATGTGACCCGCTGCTCCGCCGATTGCTGCTCTCCCACCTCACCACCACATCCAGGGCCAGTACATTCGGGCTATAAGACGCACCTCCCATTTTCCACCACATTTTTGGAGGAAAAAAGTGCATCTTAGTCTGATAAATACGGTAACACTAAAAGAAACAGGGATTTTATTTTGTGAAAAAGATGACCATGTCCAGGGGAGAGTGGAAACCGAGGCTGTACAGATGTCTTCGCAATACGAACCCAAATTTTTGAGTCAGAGCAGTACAGGAGATCTAATATCCTAGCATGCACAATCTGGTAATCCCACCCCACCAGCTTCCTTTGGACGAGACAATACACTTCCCTTTATCCTGAGACGGTTGGTGGCCCATACAAGGTTGTTAAAATTATTTATGATTTTGATCAAAAACGAAGAAGGTAATTGTAATGGGATAGTATGTAGTAAATATAGTAATTTTGGCATTATAGTAATTTTAAGGATATTAATGCTGCCAAACAAGGAAAATTGGGCTCTGTTCTTGGAATTGAGGTTCTCCTCTAGCTTGGATAAAAACGGGAAGAAAATAAGTGCAAACAGCTTTGCGAGGCCTGAGAGAACGAGTGCCCAGATAGCTAATAGAGCAGTTTGAAAACCATTTTAAGGAGTAGTTCGCTCAAAGTATCTACCAACTGCTGGGGTAAGGAGACGCCAAGGGCTTCCGACTGGTCAACATTTGTTTTAAAATTTAACCAGTTCCCAAAACTCTACAAGTCTGGCATCAGGGAAGGTAATAAAACGTGTGGATTTGTGATGTAAATCGACACAACATCAGCTAATGCTGAGCATTTATATTCCCGTCCCCCAATTCTAATTCCCGTATGTCTAGGTTAGAGCATATCGCCTGCATAAGATGTTCCATTATTATGTACAAGAGGGGGGATAAAGGGCACCCCTCTCTAGTCCCATTCTTTATAGTAAAGGGTTCTGGGAATGAGTCATTCATTTTTAGTCTAGCAGAAGGGGAATTGCATAGGGCAAGAATTTAGGAAAGGTGGGCCCAATCCAATGTGTTTTTAGAGATTTTAGAAAGGGAAGACCCGGAAATACTGTTTAAGATCTTCTCGGCATCAAGTGATAGGATCATAAGGGGGATTTTTTGAGTATTAGGACAATACTTTAAAATCATGGATATTATTGATTATGCTAGGTCTCTTCCAGAGACAAAAACAACCTAATCTGGGGGGATCAAGGTGGCTAAATGAGGGTTAGTCTGTTAGAGTATTTTGGCATAAAGTTTTTAGATCCACATTTAACAGGGAGATTGGGCGAAAACTCTTACAAGAGTGAGGATCTTAACCAGGTTTGGGTATAACTGCTATATGAGCAATTGTGGACTGTCTGGGGAAAGGGGAAGAGTCAGAAATAGAATTGAAAGTATTTAGTATTATGGGAGATAATTGTTCAGCAAAGGTTTTATCCAGTTTAGTTGTAAAGCCATCAGGGCTCAGGCTTTTATTGTTTGGGAGACTACCTATTATTTCTAGAATCTATCTGAGAGAACGGGGCTTCCAGGTCAGTTATGTTAGAGCTCAACTTTTTAAAAGGAGAGGGCATTGAGGGGAATTTTCCTACCGGAGTCGGGAGGTTATATAGTTTAGAGGAATAAGATCTGAAAATGTCAGCAATATCTTGGGTGGTGTTTACTAAAGTGTCACGAGGGCCCTTTATACAAGGGATGTGATTTTTGAATCCGTTTAGATTTTAAAGCCTTAGCAAGCATCTTCCCAGGTTTATTCCTAAATTCTATACATTACCAAAAATAGGGGAAGGTCCAATACTGAATTAGTCACCTCCAATCACTAAATTCAACTCATCATCATCAGAAATAGCTGATGAAATACAGAGGCTAGGACAAATATGAATAAAATGAATATATTTTTATTGACAATAATAATACATAAACACTTACATAAAAAAGACAAGGGAATTTCAGTAATTACGAAATAACTAATGGTCACATATATGTAAGAATATTTCTTTTCTATCTAAATAGATCAATCTAAGCATAATTGCTACCACTAGAAAGATTTATTTCTCATGAGCGTAAGTATATATTATATCTGCATATGACACAAGTTTTTAAAGTGCTCAGTGCTGTGCACAAAATATTTCTAATTATTATATGTATACATCGGCACATAGTATTACTCTACTTGAGATATATAAATAAAGTGCTTTATACTACTTTACCATGCATTCATATAATCCAACAGCAAATAATCAACAGGCACTACATAAGGTGCTCTGTGCTGTGCAAAATCATAAAATGCTTGGTACTTAATAGCAATGCATGTGACACAAGTTTTTAAAGTGCTTCGTGCTGTGCACAGAATATTTCTAGTAATTGCATGTACACATCGACACACAGTATGACTCAACCTGAGGTATATAAATAAAGTGCTTTATACTATATTACCATGCATTTTTAGCATCAAACAGCAAATAATAAACAGGCACTATATAAAGTGCTCTGTGCTGTGCAAAAATATGAGATGCTTAGTGCTAAATCACAATGCACTTATAATAGACCCCAACAAATAATACAGCAAGCACTATATCCAGTGATCCATGCTGCACAGAGGGTGCCTGTTTATAAGACATATATATAGCTCAGTGAAAACAGGAAGAGCTAAGAGCTGCAGGTGCCGAAAAAATGACCGTGCCTCAGCCTATAAATCTTACTACTTACATTTAGAAGACCATTAGTGACCCCGACAGCGCCGTTTCGCCATCATGGCTTCCTCAAATGGGGGCGTATTCGTGTGTTCACTAACCCGTGTTTTTAAGCCCACATAGGGCATGTATCCGCAGCTGATTCCAATGTCGGCATTAACGGCGTTTAATTGCGCATGCGTCGTTTCTCGGATTTCTCCTCATGAAAAGGTGACTTCCCTTGCCGCGCACCTGGAACGCAGGCGTGGAACGCACTGCATCCAGCAAAGGGCGGGGTGGGAAATCACGGAGTCACCCCAAACTGCGCATGCGCTGGCCGTATGCCGAATAAACCGAGGAGAAAATTCCCAAAAGAAGAGAAGAAATAGAAAGAAGGAAGATGGAAACAATGAAGGGATATCCCACCAACTATAGTAATCAATGATCCGGTGCCGAAAAACGGGGGTGAATGTAGTGTAAACATAAAGTGTAAAACTATGCGCAAAAACTATATAAAGTGTGTGCCTACCTTCAATTTGTGTGACTAACGCAAAAATATTAATAATTAGCCAAGATAACAGTGCATAAGTACACATAAATGTGCACATTTGAAAATAAGCAAATAATCTTATATGGTCCAGATAAAGCTAGTATTATCACATGTTATATGGACAGGATGTGAAGCTATATATTAAACAATATAAGGTGTATATCTACCTTAAATTTGTGAAAAAACTAATAATTATTAATAAATAACCAAAATATCTGTGCATAGACATACATATAAGTGCACCTTAAAAATCAACAAATAAATACTTGTTAACAAGAGAGAACTAATATTGTCACATGTTATGTGAACAAAGTGACTTTATTGTCACAAAATTGTGTATCTTCCCCAAAGTGAGACATTTCCAAGGATCAGGAGTTCGAATTTTCCAAATATTTGCTAGAGAGGCCATCTCACATCCATCTTCCCAAGCAGAATAAGTACTTCAAATATATAGTTCTCACTTTCTAAAAAAATCCAGAACAGGAATAAATTAAGATTAAAAACACACAAACACATGTAATTAAAACTTATGTAAAAAAGGACAGGAATAAAGGAAAAATTCCTTTAGTATTATGGGAGATAATTGTTCAGCAAAGGTTTTATCCAGTTTAGTTGTAAAGCCATCAGGGCTCAGGCTTTTATTGTTTGGGAGACTACCTATTATTTCTAGAATCTATCTGAGAGAACGGGGCTTCCAGGTCAGTTATGTTAGAGCTCAACTTTTTAAAAGGAGAGGGCATTGAGGGGAATTTTCCTACCGGAGTCGGGAGGTTATATAGTTTAGAGGAATAAGATCTGAAAATGTCAGCAATATCTTGGGTGGTGTTTACTAAAGTGTCACGAGGGCCCTTTATACAAGGGATGTGATTTTTGAATCCGTTTAGATTTTAAAGCCTTAGCAAGCATCTTCCCAGGTTTATTCCTAAATTCGTAGAATTTGCTAAGACCAATTGGTGTGTCCTCCTATGGGAGGCGTCCAACAAACGTTACTCGCCTCTATTCTCTCCCCAAGAAGGTTTCTGAGAGTCTCTGTGTATGAGCTAGTTTGAGCTTAGACATTGCATTAACCCCTTAATGACTGTCGGTACGCCTCCTAACGGCGGCAGTTAAGGGTACTTATTCCTCAGCCCTGTTTTTTAAACGGTGCTGAGAAATAAGTATATAGCGCCTCTGTGTCAGAAATTCTCTGGTGTGTTGGCTACCGGGGGTAGCGGAGACCCCGGAGAACATAATTCGGATCAATTTTTACTGACCCCAGTGTTGCAATCACAAAAAAGTCAGATTTCCCATTTAATTTCTCTCTCCTCTGATGTGCTAGATCAAATCAGAGGAGAGAAAAATGGGGTCCCCCGAGCCCTCCCAGTACATCTGGTGTCCCTGGATTTCCCGGGTCTGTCCCCTGGCCGCCGGCGTCTTCTTCTGGGAAGTAAATGGCTGGTGCATGCGCAGTCTACCCCCCGAGATCTGCTGGCCGGCACTCGGCAGCAGCAATAGGAAATTTTTCCTATTGGTTCATTTTGATCACTGTGATACTCATGCATTTTGGAAACAAAACAAATCATGAAGACCAATGAGATTAAAATGGAACTCTTTGGCCACAATGGTCAAAGGTATGTGTGGAGAGAAAAAAGCGCACAGAATTTCATGAAAAGAACATCTCGCCAACTATTAAGCTTTGTTGTAGATCAGTTATACTTTGGGGCTGTGTTGAAGCCAATGGCACAAGGAATTTGTCATGGGTAGAGGGAAGAATAAATTCAATAAAATTTCAACAAATTCATGATGCAAACATAGCACCATCTGTAAACAAACTGAAGTTGAAAAGGCTTCTACAAATGGATAATAATCCTAAACACAAGTCAAAATCCACAAAAGGCTACCTCAAAAGGCGCAAGCTGAAGGTTTTACACTGGCCCTCGCAGTCCTCTGATATGAACCACATCCATCTGTGGCTTGACCTCAAAATATCAGTGCATGCAAGACGACCCAGGAATTTCACAGAACTAGGAACATTTTCCAAGGAAGAATGGATGAAAATCCCTCATACAAGAATTGAAAGACTCTTGGCTGGCTGCAAAAGCATTTACAAGCTGTGATACTTTTCAAAATGGGGTGCTACTAGGTACAAACCATGCAGGGTGCCCAAACTTTTTCATCTGCCTATTTTCCTATTTGTTTTTTTATAACTTGTTAATGATCTCAAATCAGCTGGCACCACAGTCACCAAGAAAACCATTGCTAGCACATTACGCCATAAAGGTTTAAAATCCTACAGTTCCCGCAAGGTCCCCCTGCTCAAGAAAGCACATGTGCAGGCCCGTCTGAAATCTGCCAGTGAACACTTGGATGATTCTATGAGTGACTGGGAGAAGGTGTTGTGCTCAAGGTGAGACAATAATTGAGATCTTTGGCATTAACTCAACTTGCCATGTTTGAAGGAAGAAAAATGCTGCCTATGACCCAAAGAACACCATCCCCACTGTCAAGCATGGAGGTTGAAACCTTATGTTTTGGGAGTGTTTCTCTACTAAGGGCACAGTACTACTTCACCGCATCAATGAGAGAATGGATGGAGCCTTGTACCGTAAAATCCTGAGTGACAACCTCCTTCCCTCTGCCAGGACATTAAAAATGGGTCGTGGCTGGGTCTTGCAGCAAGACAATGACTCAAAACATACAGCCAAGGCAACAAAAGAGTGGCTCAAAAAGAAGCACATTAAGGTCATGGAGTGGCCTAGCCAGTCTCCAGACTTTAATCCCATAGAAAACTTATGGAGGGAGTTGAAGCTCCGAGTTGCCAAGCGACAGCCTCAATCTTAATGATTTAGAGATGAGCTGCAAAGAGGAGTGGACCGAAAGTCCTCCTGACATGTGCGCAAACCTCATCAACTGCAAAAACATCTGACTGCTGTGCTTGCCAACAAGGGTTTTGCCACAGGGATCAAATACTTGCTTGTTTCTCACTGCAAAATGCAAATGTATAACATTTATACAATGTGATTTTTCTGGATTTTATTTTTGATATCCTATCTCTAAATGTTAAAATTAACCTACCCTTAAAATTTTAGACTGTTCATGTCTTTGCTTGCGTTGAGAAACACGTGATGGTGTCTCCGCAGCTACTCTACATGCATTTGTCAGTTGGCAAACGTACAAAATCGGCTAGGGATCAAATAATTATTTCCTTCACTGTATATATTATATATATATATATATATATGTATGTATGTATATATAATTTTTTTTTTTAACCAAAGCTTACTCCCAAAAGTTTTCTGAAAGAGGTTCACTCCTTTTAAAGGGAAGGTGCCACCAGTTTTCTTGTTTGTTTTTTTGTGAAATTAAGCTTAAAATAGTAAATAAAATGTATTAATGCAATGTTTGCACTGTTTGCAAACATTTCTATATGAAAAATATTATATATTTTCTTACAAATATATATATTGACCACTAGGGGGAGCATTTTCCGTTTTAGACCTCAAGCAGCTATAGTGAGACTTACCAGCTTTACTGTTAGCTGGAAAATCTGGGCAGTAACTGCTGACATCAGCATTTCCCTCCCCTTTTGGGTGGTCTAATATCCCTGGGGCAGAATGAAGAGCAGCATCACTGGGCAGAGCCATTTTGTGTGTGACTGCCCTGTGATCTGCTATCACCAGCAGTTGCTGCATCAGAAGCACAGTTAGTTTATGTGGTGTGTATGGAGCAGCATTGTCTGTGCAGAGCTGTCTGTGACTCATCCCTCAGTAAGATAAGAAGGAGCTCCAGGTCTGCAGTGAATGGCCAGGCATTGTGGAGGGAGGGGAGAGATACATTGTATGGCTGAGAGAGGTATCAGGTGTCACCTCTCTCTGCAGGCTGGGAATGCAGCTTAATGGAGTGAATGGAGCTCCTGTGATAGAGAGTAAGTGGAGCTGGGCAGAGAGCACTGGGCTATAATAAAATGGCTGCTAGTCACACCTACAGCAGTGAGTTGTGCAGCCCACAGAGGCGTGCCCAGCTCACTGCTAACACCTCTCCAATGTTATAGATAGGGTCCTCGCCGGTCTATTATCTCCTATGTCCATGGGGTGCTGTAAAATGACACTGTTAGTGTCATGAACTGCTGTGAAACCAAGATGTCAGCCCCCAGTTCCTTCTTTAAACACATATAACACACGAAATCTGTTTCACATGCATTTAAAACTTGGTTATAGCAGCATGTTATGCTACATTACAGTGATTTATTAATAATCTACAAACGCGGTACCTTACCTTTAAGCTTATCTTGTCTTGGACATATTGTTCAATGCAATTATGCTGGGTAGCTGGTAAAATTGCTGTGATAACTATACCCAATTATTTTATACCTTCAGACACAATAATGTTAAAAATATATTTTATTTTTTTTTCTTGCAGTGATGAAGAATTAGAAGATACAAAAGCACTTTTATATCTTCCCATTGCTCCAGAAGTAGAAGATCCTGAGGAAAATCCCTATGGACCCCCTCCAGATGCAGGTCAAATGCCACTGACCGAGGATGGGACGGGAACAGAGAAGAAGCGACAGGCCTCCTCAGATGGTGCACCGCCCCCAAAGAAGAAACCAAAGACCACAATGGTTGAGTTACAAGGAGTGCCCACTGATGGTAAGTGCGAGGTCCATACATCAGTGTGGATTCCCAGCCTCCTTTCTAATATTGGCTGGTCATAGATGAGCGATGCCATACAATACATGGAATATGGCTTATTTTCACTGGAGCTTGTTACTGTTTGATTAAACATCATTCCCATTGTGACTTTAGTCTGTACCTTCCTTGATATTGGTAAACGTTTGTTTATTGGTATTAAGCAGTGCTGGGAAAGTGGGGACTTTACTCCTATTTTTCATGCAGCAAAGCTAAGTAGATCTTTTTTTTTTTTTTTTTCTTATGCCATGTACTATAATTATAGAGTGTGTGTGTGTATATGTATGTATGTGTGTGTGTGTGTGTGTGTGTGTGTATATATATATATATATATATATATATATATATATATATATATATATATATATATATATATATATATACTCTAAAAAAAATAACCCTGCCAATAATACACATTGACTGCCAGATCTGTATCCTTGTAAGCATCTAAGCTTTAATGTTAGTGATGCACATCTTACTTAACTGTGTAAATTTATGCCTTTCAATCCTTTGCTACGTATTGCCTAGAAGTGGCAGCACCCTTATAAGCCTTTGTTCTCGGTGAGCTGAACATGCCTGCTGATGGAGGGGCACGTGACGAGACACATTCACCAAGAACCTCCATTGATGAGAACGTATTTGCGGGTTGATGATGGCTGTGTCTAGTTGTCTGTTTCACTTGCAAATCTCTAATTTCTCCACATTTATCTGATGACAGAAGTTCACCCGCTGTTGGGAGTTAAAGGGGACAGTAAATCCAAGAAGAAGCAATCTGGACGACCAAAAGGAGCTAAAGGTAAAGAGAGAGATTCGCCATTTAAATCGAAAACCTTCATGGGTGACAGGGGCATGCCTCTGGATTCAGCAATGAAAGGCAAAGCTCCGAGTGAGCTGCCACAAATGCTGACAGGTAAGCACTTTACAAATAGGTGCAGAACCCCAATACTGCTCCCTGTGGCTCTGGCTTCATGCAGCTGACCTCCTCTTGTAAACACTCGTCTTAAACCTTTCACACCAGGTGGGAACCATTTCCAACTTCAGATAGAGTACTCTAACTACAGGAGGGTTGCTTGTAAGGGAAAGCAAGATGCTTGGGTTTTATGTGCCAAATATTTTTTTTATATATTTAGATTTCCATATATCCTCATCTGGTAGCATTTCTCATTTTATTAAGCGGCACACATCTATAGCCAGTACGTTTCAGCAATTCTCATCAAACACATGGTCATACAGTTCCCCTGCTAATGATTGGTTTAAGACTAAAGTACCCTTGTTGTCTCCCACTTTGTAAAAAGTAACTGAAATTACCCCTCTGTGTTCTGATAATTGTGTAGTAATATGTAATGGTTTCTTATAAAAGGAGCTTATGTGATGGGCAGGCTTTACATTGAAAGGGAGCAGGAATTCTGCAAAATATTAGGAGACATCCTACAATGGCACAAAAGGGAGAGTGGCCTTGTCTCAAGAGTTTACAACCTCGGTCGTGTTAACACTAGCATATGCAAAATTTACTTATACTTACTGTATATAAAGACATCTGCTCTGTGAAGCGCCCTCCAATTAACCTTGCTGTATTCGGCTGAATCTGAGCAGAAAGTATAGCCCTGTACACTTCTGAATTCATCCGACTGCTTCTGTCTTCAGTCACATCATCAATAAACACTATTGACCCAGTGCGATTGGAAGCCATGCATGTCCATTTCACCTCGCTGCCTCCACCATGTTTTACAGAGGATGTTGTGTGCTTTGGATCATGAGCCATTCCAAGCCTTCTCATTATTCTTCTTCCCATCATTCTGGTACAGGTTGATCTTTGTTTCATCTGTCCAAAGAATGCTTTTCCAAAACTGGGCTGGCTACTTTTATATGTTTTTTGGTAATGTCTTATCTGGTCTTTTTATTTTTAAGGCTGATTAATGATTTTGCCCCCTGTATTTGCTCTCATGAAGTCTTTTCTTTATGGTAGTCATAGGTATTGAAACACCTACCTCATAGAGAGTATTCTTCACTTGAATGGATGTTGTAAAAGGATTTTTCTTCACTATATGGACAGGATCCTACAATTATAACTGTTGTCTTCCTTGGATGTCAAGGCCTTTTTGAGTTGCCAATGTCACGACACAACTGTCGGGTGACCCGAGACCAAGAGCTCCTTCCCTGTCCCTAACACTAGGGGAAGCCCTAGCTCGCCCTATTGCCTGGGATACTTCTGAAGGTGAAGATGCCGGGGCCTCCACCCTTGCCTTATCTTCTGAGTCAGCCCTCTGTCTGCTCTTCCCCCACCCAGGGAAGAGAGGTGCTACTGTGCACCGTAATACACCAAAGAGAACAGAAAAAAAAGCAATCAAAATAGTCCAATATCATATAAAAATGATAACTTTATTGAAAACACTGCATAAAAGAACAGATAAATGGGGCAAAAAGTGCATAAGTGCTTACAGAGTTGCTCAGACGCAGGAGTATATGCGGGTGGTCTCATAGAATCACCTAAATAGTCATCAGAAAATAGTCATAGGCACAAATGATAGCGCCAAGAGACCATTAACCCCTAATATATAAAGTGTTACCCAGTACCATGTAAGAAGACACAGAACATGGCTGAAGAAAGTATTTCACTAGAAAGACTGATTTTAGAAGAACACAGCACTCTTAGTCTGTGGTGATGTTGGTGCCCAAGTCAGGTGTCCAACCCATCAATATAAAATGTAACAAACTTGGCACTCGCTATGTGGAAAATACAAACCAAGCAACAGTCACACATTACTCTTCCAATTCTCCTTCTCATATGAACTCCTCTCCTTCCGTTAGCCATGCAGCAAATGCCAGCTCTGATGAGGATTAGTAACAGAGCCCAGATTATACGGAGGAAAGGAATAGCTAACCGAGCTCAGCTGTGAGCACAGGGATTACCAACATGGCTGATTACCCCGTTGTGCCAGAAGAAATAAATACATTTAAAATGAAAGCGAAGTGCTTCTTCTCAGCGCCGGAGTAGGAGCAAACAGACGCTGCGGTCTTCAGGCTCCATCTGTTGCGGCAAACCCGTGATCCCTAAACTCACGAGGGCGCTCTTCTTTTTGCAGAATGTGCTAGCCTGTTGATTTGGCCACTGCTAACAATTCTGCTATCTCCCTGATCAAATTTTTTTTTTTTTTTCAACCTAATGATGGTCTGCTTCTTTCCATTGAGAATTCCCTTGACCACAAGTTGTTGGTTCACAGCAACCACTTTCAGATGCAAATGCCAAATTCGGAATGGGCTCCAGACCTTTTACCCATTTTAATGATGATGGATTAGTGAGCGAATAGCCCATGCAGCGTATTAAAGAGCTTTTGAGATAACTGTCCAATTACTTTTAGTCCCTTTTTTAAAAGAGGCTCCTACATATTAAAGGACTGTAAGGCCATGGTCACACTATCCGTATTTGGTCAGTATTTTACATCAGTATTTGTCATCCAAAACCAGGAGAGGAAGAATCATAGGAAAAGTATAATAGAAGCACATCACCACTTCTGTGTTTATCACCCACTCCTGGTTTTGGCTTACAAATGCTGATGTGAAATACTGACCAAATACTGACAGTGTGACCGTAGCCTAATTCTTAAACCCTTCCTTCAATAAGGATGTTATTAACCTCAAATTTAAAGCGGAGAGTCTGCATTTTAAGCCCATATTGCTTGTATAACTATATCTTGAATATGTTTTGGTAAGCAGCTAAAATGCCAAAACTTGTCACTGTCAGAATATTTCTAGACCTAATTGTATCAATACCTCCTCGTATGTAAAAAGGAATATGTCTGACGGTGAGACATGTAATGTTGTTCCATAACACTGGTTGGGGTTGGGGTAATGGGCTCATAATGCAAGATATACAGCAGATCCATGGATAGAAGAAGGTTGATAAAGCAGAATAGGAGTATAGTTGTGGTAATGAGTACTCACACACTAGTAATGTAGGTTATAAGAAGAAAGCTATGGCTGTGTAAGAGGGGCAGGGGAAAAGCATATGTTTTAAAAATGATAGACTAGAGCAGAATATTGCCTAAAGGTGTTGTTTGGCTTTAAGCTACAAGCTTGCAGTCACTTTAAGTGAATCGTCACACTGTGTGCACTGGATGCGATGAGGATTCTCTGGCGGCATGCGCATGACTCTTAGGTTTCATTTTCATACATGCATAGATGGGCACAGCTTCTCTCTGCAAGTGTATTGAGCAAGTCCAGACAAGTCTAGTCAGAATGTGGATTGAACTACGGGTAAAAAAAAAAAAAGAAGAATCTGTTTCAGTATCTCGTTGTGGATAGTAAAATAATGTAGGTGATGCATTCCTTTTTAGGAAATCTTTTTCGGTAAATATCTTTTGGTGTCTAGAAGACCTTCTTGAACACTAGAAAATCATTACATATGGTGCCAAGATGAATCAAGACAAAATCTGGCCTCCATTGTGGATTACCATGGAGAGGCATAATGTAAGATTTTTGATCAGGCACTGAGTAAATTAATGTTACACTAATTTTCAGTCTCCTGTGTTAGAGGCTTTGGCTAATAGCTTTTGAGAGTAGACTGAAACCTGATCATTCAGTTTCTTACTCATACCCTGCAATAATCAGACATCGGTGCAGGGAAGTGATAGAATGGTGCCGCTGTGATTCACAGACTTGATCACAAATGAAAGAGTTTAGGAATTCAGTTATAGCATTTCAAGCATAGCACCATTCAAATCCACAGCCGTTTACTTAGAATTTGGGCAGTGACCAACGAATTTAATCGTTAGATATTCATATTAGTCGCTGATCAAAGAATCTGTTTATCAGAAGATCATGTAGACTGGACTTCCCTAAAAAAAATTTAAAAAAAAGTTTCATATTCATTTGGTAGTTTAATCTGAGGACGTATAGCCGGATAATTGATGAAAAACCTTTATCAGTAGAACCATTTAGTTTGTAGCAGTGTTACTGGACTGTATATATGTGTCTGAACTTGGCATTAGTGAGATCCAGAGGCTCCTGTGCTTTGCTGCTTCATCCCTCCTGCTCATGCCTTTGCTAGTTTAAATTATTCCCTACTTTTCATTTGTATTGGTTACATAGTCGTCAAGTGTAAAATTTAGCATTTCTGGAAAAACAAACTCAAAATATATAACAACAAGACGGCATTGAAAATAGAAGAAATCTAGATTTTACCATTTGATGACTTCATAGCCATTGCTATTCAAAAATGGAACATCTTCAAGTTTCACTTTTTATTTCTTTGTGGCTTATCTTTTAGGTGGAGGTGCCATCTCTGAGCTGTTGTGAGAAGACGCTTTGGATCTGGACCCTTTTCCAACTTGCCATAATGGAGAATTCTACAGACTTTTCATTCATATGGTCCTATCCAAGTGAAATCACAGGATATTTTTATCTGGACTTATTGCGTCTATTTTTTTTTTTTCTTTTTGTTCCTCCAATTATCAACATTATTTTAAATAGACGTATTTCTGTGAATCTTGCAGTAGTTTTGTGGATTTGTACTACATTTTTAAAAGGCAAGTTCAGTTTTGATGTGAAAAGTTGCTTCCTTTTAACTCTTTAGGAACAGACTACAAACTGGATGAAAGTGTTTGATTGTAGTCTGTTGCTATGGAGATGGAAGGGAGCCAATCTCCTAAGCGAGAACTTGCACTTCAGAATCCTATTTTCTCCAATGTGTCACTGGGAAGAACTTTCTCGTCTCTGTTTTTTTTACATGGCAGAGAATTCCTATTGTACTGAAGATAATTTGGGGCAGTTTACAGAATTTGAGACGTTCCTGCCCTTCCAACAATTGTATCACTTCATATTGGCCATCACTTTGTGTGAGGAATGAGAATACATGCCATCGTATCTGTTTTTAGAAAAGCCAGGATTATTGGTACTGCACTGGAAAGGAAGATGTTGTAATTTACCTTGTGCTTCTTATAGTGACATTTTTTTTTTTCAATACTTTTCATCTTTATTTTCCTATGTAGATACATTTTGATCCCATGGATTTCAGTTTTACCATAGCTGCTGGGGAAATAAACTTTTTTTTTTTTGTCTACATTTAGCTCTGTTTATTATTAAGTTGATCTTCAGTTTTTGTGATTGCAGAGTTTATAACTGATTTTAGTATCAAACATATATGAACTTTTTTTTATTTTATTTTAAAAGGAATCGACAAGAGTTTCTCACATGTGGATCTAAATCTGTCTTTGACTACAAAGAGGTATAATGACACAGGTCTGGCTACCTTGCGTATATAAGGATGCAATCAAAAGAACAAGACGGGAACATTTCACATATAAGACATATATCATCATATCATATAGAGATTAATAATACTGTATATCCAGGTAGCCCAGATTGAGCGGATATCCGAGACTGACAATTTTTTTTTTTCCCACATGTGTCTAAGGCTAGGTTCACATTGCGTTAATGGGTGTCCGCTAGCGGACTCCGTTACATGGTGCAATTGTCGCAATTAACGCTATGTAACGGGTCCGTTAGTGCACCCATTGACCGCAATGTACTAACGGGTCGCTAACGCTAGCGATGTTCCGTTATTCTCGAACGGACCTCGAACGCTGCTTGCAGCGTCCGAGGTCCGTTCCTCGCTAGCACAGATCGGGCATCTGCGCTAGCGGGATTGCCAAACGCGATCCCTTTTGGGACATTGCATTAGCGCAATCCGCTAGCGTATGCGCTAAACGGATTGCCCTAACGCAATGTGAACCTAGCCTAAAGACCCCGTCACACATAGCGATTTACCAACTATCACGACCAGCGATACGACCTGGCCGTGATCGTTGGTAAGTCGTTGTGTGGTCGCTGGGGAGCTGTCACACAGACAGCTCTCTCCAGCGACCAACGATCAGGGGAACGACTTCGGCATCGTTGAAGACAGTTTCAACGATGTCGAAGTCCCCCTGCAGCAGCCGGGTAACCAGGGTAAACATCGGGTTACTAAGCGCAGGGCCGCGCTTAGTAACCCGATGTTTACCCTGGTTACCAAAAAAAACAAACAGTACATACTCACCATCTGATGTCCGTCAGGTCCCTTGCCGTCTGCTTCCTGCTCTGACTGAGTGCCGCCGTACAGTGAGAGCAGAGCGCAGCGGTGACGTCACTGCTGTGCTGTGCTCTCACTGTACGGCGGCACTCAGTCAGAGCAGGAAGCAGACGGCAAGGGACCTGACGGACATCAGATGGTGAGTATGTACTGTTTGTTTTTTTTGGTAACCAGGGTAAACATCGGGTTACTAAGCGCGGCCCTGCGCTTAGTAACCCGATGTTTACCCTGGTTACCAGTGAAGACATCGCTGGATCGGTGTCACACACACCGATTCAGCGATGTCAGCGGGACCTCAACGACCAAAAAAAGGTCCAGGCCATTCCGACACGACCAGCGATCTCGCAGCAGGGGCCTGGTCGCTGGTACGTGTCACACATAGCGAGATCGCTACTGAGGTCGCTGTTGCGTCACAAAACTTGTGACTCAGCAGCGATCTCGCTAGCGATCTCGCTATGTGTGACGGGGCCTTAAGACCTGACAGGCATTTAATTGCAAATTACCTGCCTGGTGCTGACTCGGAGTGATCACAGATGGCTCCTGTTGGTGATTTTGCAGCTTCACGTTAACGGATGTTGACAAATATTGCACGGAGTAAGGTGGGGACATATGTCCTATTCAGAATCTCAAGAGTTGTACTTATTAAAGAAGTCTGCCAACTACTGTTGCTCAATTGTTTGCAACTGATTTGTCACTTCGGTAGTGAGAATGTACCGTACTATAAAAACAATCTAATTTGGACCATGTAAGACATTTTAGAATGTGGGGATGATTGATTAATGACACGGTACAAAAAAAGATAAAAAAGAGAGTAAATTGTTGAGTATAATCCGTCTCATCTCTTGCTGACTAAAAGGAAAAAAAAAAAAAAACCTGCATTAACCTGGATTCTTCTGCCGGTGGAGGATTAAACTGTAATTTGAAAAAATGACAGTAACCAACATTTTATATCTTAGATAATCCTGCAATCTGAATAATTTCTGAGCTTTTTACCAGTCACAGCCTCTACTGCTAACACCAGAGAGTGTGATTAGCAAACAAAAGGGGTTCCTGGAGAAAAAGAAGCCTGCCGCTGATATTAAAATGGCTTAAACACCATAGGGCTAGCAAGTGTAGAGTGACTGGAGCCAATGGTTGTACCACATTAGATTACATTTAAAAGTTTAAATCACCCCCCTTTTTGCCCCATTCAAAATAAAACAATAAAACAAATCAAACATACACATACTTGGTATCGACACGTTCAGAATCGCCCAATCTATCACTATAGAAAAAAAAAAAAGTCAGCTTGGCACGCAAAAAAAGAAGCCCTCACCCAACCCGAGATCACGAAAAATGATGATGCTATGGGTATTGGAATATGGCACAATTTTGTATTTATTTTTTTTTTAAACTAACTTTGGATTTTTTTTTTCAACACTTAGACACCAAACATGTCTAGGTTCTTTTTTTTGAATCTATGAACTCGTAATGACCTGGAGAATCATAATGGCAGGTCAGTTTTAGCATTTAGGGAACATGATAAAAAAAAACCCCAAAGACAACTGTGGGATTTCACTTTTGCACTATCACCGCACTTGGAATGTTTTTGCCCTTTTTCCAGTACACAATATGTTAAACCCAATGGTGTTCAAAAGTACAAATCTTCCCACAAAAAACAAGCCCTCACATGGGGCCATATTGACAGAAAGAAAAGTTATGGCTCTGGAAAGAAGGGGAACTAAAAGGAAAGCGCAAAAATAAAAATACCTCCGGGGGTTAAAGGAAGCACTTCTACCATCAAAGTTTTTATCTTAACAAATTGCAATCCTTATATGGCACTCTATACTTTACAATTGCTGATTTTGTCCTTCTACTCAGCTAATTCTTCTCTTTGCTTTATGTAGAAACAGGAAGTCTCTTGTCCCTGCTTTTAGCATTCCCCTCTTCACCTCCTGACCCGTTGCACCCTTCTTTCCCTGCCAGGGACTTTTGCTCTGACTTATGACGCATACAGTGAAAATTGACCTTGTGTTTCTACATAGAGCTTAGAAGGATTCAGCTAATCTGTTTTTAAATATGTGATGTCATAGACCTATTGAAAAAGAGAACAATTAGCTGGGTGGAAAGGCAAAATGAGCAACTGTAAGTACACATTTGCATATAATATGATGACTGAAATATATTAATAGGATAAAAACTTTGATGGGAGGAGTTCTTCTTTAAATGAACATTGACTGCCTCCAACATGTTTGCTGGTGGTGGGGTTGTTTAATGGCTTGTTACATAGGCTGACCCGTCTTCGGATGTAAACTGGACAATCCTTAATAGATTGTTCAGTGCGCATAGTCTGCCATTGTTTTTGGCAACACATGTCCTGTTTACACATACTAATTTGCTGCAGAGGACCAAAAGCTCATTTCACCTGACGAACAGCGGTTTCCCCACTTGTGTGATCAGCAATCTGTGTAGAATGCACTATTATCGTTCTGTGTCAATGCACCTGTAATCCACGTTAACGTAGATAAGAAATATCGAGAAACCAGGTGATTCTCAATTGTAACCATAAAAAGGGGAGACTTAGGAAGTGATGATAAGAGTTTCGCAATCTTTCCTGCCCTAAAATATTGTATAAACTTAAGAATGCATAGTCTTTACATCTCCTAAGGAAGGTATATTATTTTTGGAGGTACACATGCACGCCTGTGCTTTCCAATGAATTGCAACACATGTTGTAACGCTCTTAGATCTTTGAGTTTAACTGGGATGGGAAGAGTCGAAATAAATAAAATAATAATTTCCAATTCAATTGCAAGACTACATCCTATCTAGGAAATATTTTGTAAGTCATATCTTTAAATGTCATCTTTCAAAGATTTAAACAGCCTGGAGTAATTTTGTGCATGAAGCCGAGCTGAGAGTTGATAGTTAAAAACTCCCTGGTAAGGCCTCCTTTACATGTCCATGTTTGCAGTACGTATGGCATCCCTTTTTTTTTTTTACACGGACTGTGTCCATGAGGCTGCTCTTTGTGTGGATCATAGTACATAGCAGGCACTGGAAACTATTGTGTATACTTGCCACTTTTGGGCCTCTCAGATCTCATCATAAACTGTGAGAAGTCAGTGCTACTGCTTTTGGATGGACAAATTACCAAAGCAGATAAACAATATACTTAACTTCATATTCACTCGTTGCTGTTTTAAAATGGCGATATGAAACCTCGCCACCCGACGGCCGCAATTCCCGTGGGTGTCAGCTGTACATGACAGCTTATGTTGCTTTGTCACCCGGCTGGTTTTGAAGCTGATCAGTTAATTGGTTACAAGACCCCCTTTGTAACCATCGGACCACCACGATGAGTCGCTAATGCTGATGGTTACCATGGTACCCTGAGGTGATGTGATGATCCCAGGGTACGGTGGCCTGTGAAATCCAGGCTGTCAGTGACTCACTGACTGGTTTCATGCACTCAAAGTACACAAGTACTGCAGGTTATGAGACCAATGATAAAAATTATACATGTCCCACAGGGGAACTAATTAAAAAGGTGAAATAAAATAAGTAAAAAAACAAAAGGCACGCACATCACAAATAGCTGATTCGCCGCTAAAAATGCAGCTTTTGTGATAAAACAAAAATAAAAAAGTGCATAATTGGTATCGACGCATCCAGAACGATCCTCTTAATAAAACTGGCACATTGTTTATTTTAAAAAAATTAACGCCAAAAATGTAGCTTGTTCATCATGCTGACTCATAGAAAAGTGAACAAAAAGCAATCAAATAGTCATATGTGAAAAAAAAAAAAAAGGGGTATAAATGAATACTCCAAACCGTCCTGCAAAAAACAAGCCCTGATATGGCGCATTTGGCAAAAATAGAAAAGATCCAGCTCTCAAAATATGGCAATGCAAAAACCAATTATTTTTTGTACAATATTCTTTTTAGTTTGTAAAAGTAGCAAAACATAAACAAAGCCTATATAAATCTGGTATCGCTGTAATCGGAACGACCCGACGAACAAATCTCGTGGTTTCAGCATCATGCTATGGGGGCGTTTTTCAGCTGCAGGGACCGGACGACTGTTTGCCATTGAAGGAAACATGAATGCTGCCAAGTACAGAGATATCCTGGATGAAAACCTCTTGCAGAGTGCTCTGGACCTCAGACTTGGCCGAAGGTTCAGTTTCCGACAAGACAATGACCCTAAGAACACAGCTAAAATAACAAAGGAGTGGATTTAGAACAACTCTTGTGACCATTCTTGACTGGCCCAGCCAGTGCCCTGCCCTGAACCCAATTGAGCATCTCTGGAGAGACCTGAAAATGGCTGTCCACAGATGTTCACCATTCAACCTGATGGAACTTGAGAGGATCTACAAGGAAGAATGGCAGAGGATCCCCAAATCCAGGTGTGAAAAAATTGTTGCATCATTCCCAAGAAGACTCATGGCTGTACTAGCTCAAAAAGGAGGTTCTACTCAATACTGAGCATAGGGTCTGAATACTTATGACCATGTAATATTTCCGTTTTTCTTTTTTAATAAATATGCAAACATTTCTATATTTCTGGGGGGGGTTTTCAGTCAAGATGGCGTGCAGAGTGTACGTTAATCAGAAAAAGATGAACTGTTTAATTGCAGCCTTTTGGTAAATTCAAAATAGAGTGAAAAATTTAAATGAGTCGGTACTTTCCATACCCACTATTTATATACAGCTTAAATATGGATAGGGCTTCAAAAGTATAGCAAGAAGTATGAAAGTCCATATTATTGTTCCGAGAAAGGTCAGGAATTAGTCCAGAACTACACTGGAGGAGCTGGTCAATGACCTGTAGAGAGTTGAGACCACAGTCTCAAACATTACTGTTAATAACACTACGCTTTCAGGCCCATTTGAAGTTCGCCAATGACCATATGGATAATCCAGAGGAAGCATGAGAGAAGTTCTTGTGGTCAGAAGAGTCCAAACATAACTTTTTGGTATCAACTCCACTCACCATGTTTGGAGAAAAAAGTATGAGTACAACCCCAAGAACACCATCCCAACCACGAAGCATGGTGGGGTAAACATCATACTTTGGAGGTATTTTTCTGCAAAGGACAGGATGACTGCAACCTATTCAAGGAAGAGTGGATGGAGTTATGCATCGCAAGATATTGACGAACAACCTCCTTCCCTCTTAAAGAGCATTAAAGTTGGGTTCTGGCTGGGTCTTCCAGCATGGCAATGACCCGAAACACACAGCCAGGACAGCTAAGGAGTGGCTCCGTAACAACCATTTCAAGGTCATGGAGTGGCTTAGCCAGTCCTAAAACATGAACACAAGCGACAGCCCTGAAACCTGAAAGATCTGGAGAAGATCTGTATGGAGGAGTGTGCCAAAATCCCTGCTGCAGTGTATGCTAACTTGATTAATGACTACACTAAATGTCTGACCTCTGTAATTGCAAACAAAGGTTTTGGTGCCAATTATTAAACTATTAGCAGTGTCTAGAACGAGTGTTTGTTTATGTCATATTTGTAATAATTTAATAAGTCTTATCTGATTTAAAAAAAAAAATTAAAAAAAAGCTTGCGCCCTAAGCACAGTGCCCGGGGATCTGTGTGTCATGCGCAGACCCTGGGCAACAGCCGGAGAAGGAGGAGGAGAAAGTGTGAAATGTCGGTCGTGGCGGTGAGTAAACCCGCATCCCTGCTGGGGGAGGAGGGAAGCATGCAGGAACACTGATGCTACACTCTGTAATTGCAAACAAAGGTTTCTGTACCAAATATTAAGTTCTGTTTTTCTATTGTATTGAATACTTATTTCATGCAATAAAATGCAAATTCTGTAAAAATCATACAATATGATTGTCTGGTTTTTATTTTTAGATTCTGTCTCACAGTTGAAGTGTACATATGATAACAATTACAGATCTCTCCATTCTTTGCTGTTGGGGAAACTTACAAAATTAAATACTTATTTTCCCCACTGTATGTTCTATTGGGAGAGATTGGCTAATTACATTCCTTGATAAATTTTCCCACTCCTTTCCAGATATGAATGGCATTGTTTGGATTCAATCCAAATGCCCTCTTAATATACCCAACACTTTATGGTTTACTATCTGTAGGGGCATTGCTAGGGTCTTAAAAGATCAGGAGTCCAAGCCCCAAAGTACATGTCTCCCCATATGACTCTTCCCCCACTAATTAAAAGAGAATCTATACATATATAATAATCGTATACCACTATATACCTACTCCAAAGAAGGCAATAAACCAAACCAGAAAATATATAAAATATATAATTTTTATTAAGTCATAGTGTCAAAGTATAAGAAGCAATAAAAACACATTAGGGGTGGAGGGAAACCAATGACACGTATAAGGAAACCACTGCAGAAAAGTATTGGTAATGAGGTGACAGATTCCCTTTCAGAGAAAAAGAGGACTTGAACTCTATAGCGTCACCTGTTGGAAGCACTCGTTAAAGGGTTGATTGTGACTTGTAGGATCGCTACTTCCAACAGGTGGCGCTATAGAGTTCAAGTCCTCTTTTTCTCTGAAGAGGCAACTTGCATGTTCAATTTCCCAGAGGAGCATTGCACGGCGAATAAGCCTCCTTACCTTGACAAGCCAGAGCTGGTATGTCGCTCTCCACAAGGGGAAACCTTACCCCATACTAATGTAGTAATTCACAAGGTGACTCTCATTTACGTTTGTTGTTGTGGGGTACATTAATTCTTCAGTGTTTCTTTGCTTTTTTCTTTGGACCCTAGAGGCCAATTGGCTTGCACAGGCATATAATGTTTTTAGAGGGGATGCTGCTCAAGACAGTGGAAACCATAGCACTATACATGAGCTTAAAAGCAAACTAAAGAATTATTTCCATCGTAGGATAAAAATCTGGTGGAATAAGATTTTTTTAGAAAATATATCTCTGTAAAAATGTAATCCCAAGAGGCCTACGGGTACAACTTTTTCCTTCCTATGGAGGAAATGATACCACATTTTCATCAGCGTGGGAAAACATCTGTAATACATGCTCTTGTTCCTTTTTTCACTTTAATCATTGAATTCAATTTTCAATCATTATTACAGCTTGAGAAGGAAATTGATGATCTCCAGAAAGATCTCAATGAATTACTCATGTCCCTTGAGACTGATAAATTCAAAAAGGAAATTGAGGAGCTTCATACAAAAGCAGGAGACTAAAACCAAGAAATATAATCATGATTTATTAGATATGGAGAACAATAGAGTATATAGATATAGACTTCCTCCACAACATACCAGAAACAGAAGCGTCTCCATCACATTCTCTACTGGAATCAACTAACTCCAGTCCACGTAAGACATGCAATACAAGGAATTACAAGAGTAAAGATAATCCAGGACAAACGCATCTGGTGAAAAGACCTACCAAAACTGCTCCAGCCTCCAGTGAATCTGGCTCCACTGTGGTCCTTTTTAGCAATAAAGGACCTGCTTCTCTTTGCCCACAAATTGCTTCTTAAGAAATTACACCATAAGCCTACAACTGAAAAAGTAGAAGACATCTGAAACTGATGAGAAACTGGAGGCTTTGGGAGTTCTTAATGAACTTCTGATGGAACAAGAGCCCTCACATCGAAGTAAGTTCCCGACAGCATTGATTCCCATATGTAAAATTTTCCCACCCTTCGCTTTGAGTGCTAACATTGCTATGTTTGTAAAACTAGTGAGCACTGACCTGAGAAATGTTCCCACCACCATTTCTGAACACAACTGTTCTTATGAACGTAAAATGGCTATTGAACAATTGTCCTCAATAACTGATAGTCATCAAACCATCTGACAAAGGAGGTAACATTGTCATTTTACCCTGACATGTATAAGAACGAAGCCTACAGACAGTTACAGGACACTAAAAGCTATCTGACACTTTTAACCCTCTATCATCCTTTCTCCTTCGCCTCATTGGGGGACACAGACCGTGGGTGTATGCTGCTGCCACTAGGAGGCTGACACTAAGTGATACAAAGAAAGTTCGCTCCTCCCCTGCAGTATACACCCTCCTGCTGGCTCTCAGCTAACCAGTTCTTGCTTAGTGTCCGTAGGAGGCACACGGACTGGTCTGCTATTCAGACCCAAAGAACTCTTTTTACTTTTACCTTTTTACCTTTTACAACGGACGAATGGGGCGACGGATTCTTTCATGTTCCGATCTCCCCGAACCAACAACAGGCGAGCACGGGAGTTTTACCTCTCCGTATCCTCTCCTGCGACGTGGGAAGCCACTGCCTGAGCTGATTCTAGGGGCGACAGGCCCCTTCAAGGGCACCGATCTCCCCCCTCCCTTATCAGACTAGCACTGGAGTGTCACCTCCAGTATCCTCTTCTGCAGCCAGGCCTATTGCCGGACATTCAGCCCTGCCCACCAGGTTTTACCCTTAGCTGTTCAGAGGCACATTCCAGCGTGGCGTCCGAGCAGCCCCCACTGCATCACCACTATTAAGAGCGGATGGTACAAGGAGGCGGACGGTTCCTCTCCACCTCCCTGCTAAAGGGGACGATGGATTGAGGACTTTTCTTAACCCTGCACCGTCCAAACAGCAGCAACAGCACAGGATCTTTTTCTACCTTCTGACCTGCTGAACAGAGCTGCATACTGGGGTAAGTGCTGGAACTCGAGCGGTTGGAGGGCTCTGCCCATTTTCCCTCGTTCGGCGCCGGCTGGCTTCAAAAATTTAGCCCCCGTCTTCGGGTTTGTGTAGGCCGCAACCCTGAACTGCAGCCTATGCTAGGCCGCGCTTCAGGCTCCGCCCCCCTATTCAGGCGCCTCTCATTCAGGACGAGAGCTCTATTCTCGGCGGCCATCTTCTTCCTGCCATCTCCGGACACGAGCTCATCCGGAAGTGGCTGCTGCATCGCATCGGCAGTACTCAGCGCTGAAGACAGCGCTATTCCAGACGGGGGACTCAGAATCTCGGTAAGGAGAATCCTCCCTCCGCACCCCTCCCCCGCACGCACCCCGGCAGCATAAAGGGACTAGCGTTCCCTATTTTTAATACTTAAGACCTGTAACCTCTGGTTGTCCAGCAAGCTCCGGTCTTAAAGGCACGGGTCTTAAGGGGTACATGACCGCATTCCCTGGTCTTAAAGACGCATGCCCAGTAGTCGCTGGGCTTATAGGTACATGTCCAGCTTTCCCTGGCTTTGTAAAAACACGTGACCAGCATTCCTTGGTCTTAAAGGTTCCCTAGTTTAAAAGGGGCACATTACCAGCATTCTCTGCTCTTTAAGTCATGACCAGCCAGAAGCCGGTCACCTTTCCCAGAGTACTTAGGCTACGTTCACATTTGCGGTCAGCGCCGCAGCGTCGGGCGCCGCAGCGGCGCCGCATGCGTCATGCGCCCCTATATTTAACATGGGGGCGCATGGACATGCGTTGTGCTGCGTTTTGCGCCGCATGGCCGCAAGCGTTGGACGCAAGAAACGCTTCAAGTTGCATTTTCTTTGCATCCAACTTTCGGCCAAAAACGACGCATGCGGCGCAAAACGCAGCGTTTTAGCGTGCGTTTTGCCGCGTTTTTGTTTGCGTTGTGCGCTGCGGCGCCGACGCTGCGGCGCACAACGCAAATGTGAACGTAGCCTTAGTTCAAATGAGCTCAGGAGCCCTCCGCCGCCGCCGATCCCGGCTCTTCCCAGGGTACCTAGTTCCCCTCAAGGGGCTTCACCTCTGGCGTAATCCTTGAAAAAATGCCCCGGTCTTAAAGACATATGACCAGCATGCCCTGGTCTTAAAGGCACGTGACCGGTATGCCCTGGTCTTAAGGCACATGACCAGTATGCCCTGGTCTTAAAGGCACATGACCAGTATGCCCTGGTCTTACGCACATGGCCAGTATGCCCTGGTCTTAAAGGCACATGACCAGCATATCCTGGTCTTAAAGGCACATGACCAGTATGCCCTGGTCTTAAAGGCACATGACCAGTATGCCCTGGTCTTACGCACATGGCCAGTATGCCCTGGTCTTAAAGGCACATGACCAGCATATCCTGGTCTTAAAGGCACATGACCAGTATGCCCTGGTCTTAAAGGCACATGACCAGTATGCCCTGGTCTTACGCACATGGCCAGTATGCCCTGGTCTTAAAGGCACATGACCAGCATATCCTGGTCTTAAAGGCACATGACCAGTAGGCCCTGGTTCTTAAAGGCACATGACCATTTAAAGGCACATAAACAGTATGCCCCCCTAAAGGCACAAGACCAGTATTCCCTAGTCTTAAAGGCGCACGACCGGTATTCCCTAGTCTTAAAGGTGCATGACCAGTATTCACTGGTCTTAAGGGCACATGTTCAATCTGAAGCTGGTCACCCTAACTGAGCTCTGGAGCCCTCCGCTGCTGATCCCAGTTATCTCAGAGTACCTAGTCCCCTCAGTGGACTTTGTCACTAACCACAACTCATGGTTTCTCTGACAAAGAGATTGAATCCCTCTGTGAACCCTCTGTGGCTCGGAGTGCTCGCAGGACCGATATACATGGTCCCTCTCCTACAATGGGAGCCGTCGGCTAGCAGGGGCCGCAAGTATTCTAGTAAAATGTACAGGCGTCTAGAAAACGGAAGTTTTCATTTCCTGATCTCTCCCCTATGATTTGTTGAGAACAACGCTCTGAATATGGATCAGATATTGCCTTGGATTGCCAGAGCTTCAGAAAAAGAGGGACTCGCCTATTTATATCATCAACAAATTGACGAGCGGTTCCCTGGACAGAAGCCTCTACGTGGGATGCCATACCTGGTCTGATTTTTAAGGGCGACGGGTCCTTTAAAGGGCACCGATTTCCCCCCCCCCCACACACCATCAACAGACGAGCACATGCAGTGTCGCCTCCATGTATCCTCTTCTGCATCCAGGCCTATCGCCAGACAACCTGCCCTGGCGTCCGAGCACCCCCCTTTGTATCACCACTATTTAGCGGCTGATGTAAGAAAGCGGACGATTCCTCCCTGTTAAGAGGATGGTGGATCGGGGGTTCCTAATTTTCTACTCTGTATGACGATGGCAAGAGACTGTATTTTCCTGACCTGCTGGATGCAGCCCTGCATTCTGCCACTTGGCAGACTAACCGGGTAGAATTTCTTGTGGTATACCTACCAGTGTCCCTGCCCGATGTATCATCAATTAAAATACCACAGATGGTCGGATAGCAAATCTGGTTCGTTCCGTCTTGTGGCTTCGGGTTCAGCGCTCTACCCTTCCTTAGCCGCCACATGGGTTGCTGGACCAATAGTCTCCTGGTCAGAGGCCTTAACTACTTCGATTCACACAAGTAACCTTTCTCTGAAGACAGTACAGCTGGCCAATCAAATCTTCTGAGCGGGAGACTAATAAGGGATTGTATCTTTTCTACAGACCCAACCAGCAGTGGAAGCGAGTCTAGATCTAAGGGATCTTGGTTCCAAAAAGGGGGAATGAAAAGTAAGACCGATCCTGGACCTCAAACTTCTAACAACCTTTGACAAGGTCCTCCTTTTTTCAAATGGAGTTCCTCCGCTCAGCCATTACTTCAACAGAAAAATGTAGAGTTTCTGGCATCCATCGACATTCGGGATTTTTACCCTCACATTCCTGTTTTTCCCCTCTACAATAATCCCTTCGCCTTCCATTCGCGAACAGCATTTTCGAGTCACGACCTTGCCCTTCGACCTGGCTACAGCACCAGAGTGGTCGCAAAGGTCATGGCGGTTGTCATGTGCCTCTTGCACCCTAGAAGCATGGTCGTCCTGCCCTATTTGGTCGAATTTCTAGCCGCTCTTCCAGGACTACGCTGAGTCGTCTATATCACTTACAATACCTTCTCACTTGGGCTAGCAGTTAAACTTAGACAAGTTTTTCCTCATTCCCAGCCCAGCAGATCCTTTTTGAGGATGATCCTGCACAAGAATGATGGTAATCCTCTCTCCAGTCAAGGTCGTGGCCTTTCAACAGGGAGCTCGTGCACTTGGTCACTCATTCCCTCGGTTCATTCAATTCACTAGGAGGGTTCTGGAGAAAAAGATGACAATGGAAGCAGTTTCTTTCGCTCCGCTCGTTTTCAGCAAGTCAATCAGGCTTTCATAGGGCAGTCTCTAAGCTCCTTCCTCATCTAGAGCCTTCTCCTGGTCCAATAGTTATTAGGGAATACCAATGCCAGTCTTCTTCTCCCGATCATTGCACTGGGGATCCGAACGGTACAGCTTATCCTACAGCAGGTCCACTGCCTTCAGGCGGGTCAACCATCCGTCTTCAATTGGATAATGCCACGGCTGCGCCATACGTCAACCATCTAGCAGGTACCCACAGTCAAGCGCCGTGGCCGAGGTACCTCGCACTCTCTGATGGGCCGAGATCTATCACTCGGTGATCTCAGCAGTACATATCCCTGGAGTAGAACACTGGGCGGCAGACATATTCAGCCATCAGGGTTTCTCCTCAAGTGAGTGGGAACTTCACTCGGAAGTCTTCCATCAGATCTGCCTTCACTGGAGTACTCCAGATGTAGGTCGGATGGCGTCCAAATTGAACACCAATGTACTCCAGTTCATGGTTTGACCTTGAGATCTAAGACCATCGCAGTGCATGCTCGGTTCTTCCATGGTACCAATTTCCATAACTCCTCTTCCACTACTTCTGAGATCTTTTTGGAAGCAGAAAGGGCCCCAGTGATCCCGGAAGACCCACACTGACAATGTCAGGTTCTCTCGCTTGCCATACTAGTATTTTTTCCGTCTTATTGTGAGAAAACTGCAATTATGGAATTTCTAGCAGGGAGTCTTCACCTGTAGTTTTTCTCTACCGCGTACCGTTAGATCTGTGGGACCTTAATGGTCCTGGGGATCTTAGAGTAGACTCCTTTTTTGATCCGGACAGACTTTACTATCAGGGATGGTCGCTCCCCTTGTTTCTCTGCGTTCCTGTCATCCTGATGAGTCTTCAGAGCTCGCCACTCTGTTCTTTCAGACTTTTTTCCTTATTACCATCAAGGCAAGGTCGCCTTCAGGCCATCTCCTTCCCTCGTTACCAAGGTGGTATTGTATTCCCACTGTCGCAGGGGCATCGTCCTTCTCTCATCTCTTTCGGCTCCAGTCCACAAAACGGAATGGGTTCTCCATAATCTGGAAGAAGTGAGTGCTCCGAGTGGGTATGTATCGAGGACCGCGTCCCTCCGAAGGTTGGACACTTTACTTGGGCTTCTCGATGGTAAGAAGGCTTCCCGACGGTCACAGGAAGGGTTTAGCCGTTTCATCAGCGATGTTAGCCTGGTGGATTCTTTTCACCATCCAGGAGTCGTTCCGTGCTAGATGTCAGCCTATCTCCCTGTCTTAGGGCTCTAGACACCAGACGTCGGCAAGCACGGCCGCAAGCTTGCGAATTCCTCCAGTCCGCATGCATTCTTGAAGCACTATAATTCCCACACTTCCACAGATGTGAGTCTGGGCAGGCGGACTCTGCAGGCCGCGGTGACGCACCTGTAAGTAGCGGTTACACCGGCCTGATCTGATGTTGTCCCCACCCAGGGACTGCTTTGGGACGTCCCACGGTCTGTGTCCCCCAATGAGGCGAAGGAGAAATGGGATTTTTGTGTACTCACTGTAAAATCCTTTTCTCCGAGCCATTCATTGGGGGACACAGCTCCCTCCCTATTATTAGTTTGTGCTTGTTTTATAATTTGACATGCTATACTCTCATATGTAATGTGACATGCTATACGCTCATATGTTGTTATTGATCTCCTACTGCTTTTGCACCAAACTGGTTAGCTGAGAGCCAGCAGCAGGGTGTATACGGCAGGGGAGGAGCTAACTTTCTTTGTATCACTTAGTGTCAGCCTCCTAGTGGCAGCAGCATACACCCACGGTCTGTGTCCCCCAATGAATGGCTCGGAGAAAAGGATTTTACAGTGAGTACACAAAAATCCCTATTTTGTTCACAACTAAGGGAGATTCTGGAACAAGCAGTAGACTCACAGGTCATCAGCAGAAAACAGATGGAGTACCTGACTTTAGAACGTCCGACAATTGCTACCTTCTACTTTCTTCCGAAGGAACACAAAAATATGTGTTACCCTCCAGGCTGCCCCATTGTAGCGGGTAACAACAATCTCAGTGAACCAATTTGCAAACTCATGGACTTTGTTCTCCATCCTATAGTTGAGGTTATACCAACTTACCTCAAAGATACCAATGATCTACTCTGCAAATTGGACGGCCTACAGTTAAAGGATGACATTATATTGGTGACCTGCGACATAGAATCGCATTACATGTCAATTTGACTTTAAGATGGACTCCATGTTGTGAAACAATTACTGCTGATGTCAAATGTAGATGGTGAGTTTTGTTCATTCATCCTAGACCTCCTCCAGTGTGCACTTACCCATAATTGTTTTTCTTTTCAATAATCAATTCTTCCTACAACTCCTGGGAACAGCTATAGGGGCGGCATGTGCGCCCTCATATTCCAAACTGTTCGTGGAGCTGTGGGAGAGAAAGATCTTTACTACCAAACCTATACCGTTAGTGGAGAGGGTGCAATCCTGGGGGAGGTATATTGATGGATATTATATGCATTTGGCAGGGATCCCTGGAAGATCTGCAAGTCTTCATTAATCATATGAACCAGAATGATATCAACCTCCATTTGACATATTAAGTTGGAAGATCTGATATTGAATTCCTTGATATTCTACAAGTGGATGAATCTGGACATATACATAGTGATGTATTCTGCAAGCCGACCTCTACAAACACCTTACTCCACGCATCATCGTCACACCAACAGAGCCTCATTCGATGAATTCCAGTGGCACAATTCTTGTGGATGCGGTGCATCTGTTCAAAGTGCTTTTTGAATTACAAAGCAAAGATCTGAGCAGTATATTTAAAGAGTGAGGTTATTCATCTTCAAACATAAAACATGGCTATTGGCGTATCGTATCGATCTCAGGCGCTTACTAAACAATCAGAACTCCCAGATAAGGTACGCTTCATCCACTCATACAATTCTAGTTGGCGGGAGGTCCGAGAAATTTTTACCAGACATTGGAAGATTCTACAACCTATTTTATTGAAATATTTACCGCCCAAACCAGCTATTACCTATAGACGATCCCAAAATTTCCTTGATGTATTGGTACAAAACCATTATAAAAAGAATCTAGACAATTCGTTTGGATCCCGGGGACCTAATTGGAGCTGTCGTCCCTGTGGTTCATGCATTGCATGTCCTAATATAGAAAGAAGCACTACCTTTTCCAATGTTGATGAAAAGAAGACATTTCAAATTTTACATTCTATTACCTGTGCCACCACAGCAGTAATGTATTGTGCAAGCTGCGTATGTAATCTTAAATATGTTGGTTTAACCTCTAGAGAATTTAGACGCAGGGTCAAGGAGCACGTCCTCGACTTTAGAGCGGTTTAGACAATTTTGGACATTGATTCTCTTAAAACGCTACAGAAACATTTCAAATTGGTACATCAATGTAATGAGTCTTTGCTAAGAATCAGGGGTATTGATCATATTCTCCTCAATTCCAGGGTTGGTGACCTCAAGAAATGTCTTGCCCAAATTTAGGAAAGATGGATCTTTTGGTCAGACACATTAGCACCTAAAGGCCTCAATGAACAGATTTCATACAGTTAATTTTTTATAAATTTTAAACCTCTTTGTATTTTTTCTTCCTAACTTCTCTTTTGTTTTTAGTTCCATCCATGTAGTCTTGTCTTCAAACCAAGTATCTTCATATCATCCAAACCTAATACATCTGGTTCCTGGCTTCTATATATCTTCATATTTAACATTTTGCCTTATCACTCATTCGCACGTGTGTTCACCTCCGTCTTTTACACTTATTTTTTTACATAATTATATATTTATATATGTGTTTTATCTATTCATTTATGTCTTGGTGTTCACATTATATTGTATGTATCTCATTATATTCTAACTCTATGAGAATGCACTTGCCACTTATATTTAATTTCTATGTCTGTCCGGGATCATTATGAAATTTTTGAAATATTTGATATTTTTAAGTTCCCTGAATTTGTGATATTATTAACATTGTCTATTTGCACTTAATACCAACCTTCAGGTTCCGACGGAACCTGATAACCCACCTCTTCAGGAAAGCCTACAGCCTGCACTGACCCCACAGCCTCCACACCACTACTGCAGCTACCGCTTCACCAACACCGGAGCTCCTGCAACCCCCGACCTACTGTCTCCTTCCCCACCATCCTGTAGAATGTAAGCCCGCAAGGGCAGGGTCGTCACCCCTCTGTATCAGTCTGTCATTGTTAGTCTGCTTACTGTAAGTGATATGTGTAATTTGTATGTAACCCCTTCTCATGTATAGCACCATGGAATCAATGGTGCTATATAAATAATAATAACCTTTTCTACCCTTTTGTTCAGCATAGCAACATATCTTGAGCTTGCGCTCCATGTGGAATGCACAACTGCCAACACCTGACATTCCTCCCATTGAGAAAATCCTCTCTGACAGTCTCCCAGCGGTAATGTGCAATGATACGTCATTTCCACTCCCAGCCGCATCCTTCTATGCATTCCATGCTGGGACGCATCAGCTAATTTTGTAACTTCCGCTTCTGGTAGTAGCTCTAGCGGTGTGCGTTCCACTGTGGAATGCATGTCGCTTTTAAATTACGGTCTTTGTACTTCGTGTTTTGGGGGTTTTTTTGCCCGCTGACGCCACTTTTCTGTGTTCTTGCTAAATGCTTTGCATTCCCTGACAATTTTTTACTTTACAGCAATATCGCAATCATGAACATTACATCACTTGTTCTAGGAACCCTTTCCACCCACTGGTTTGTACAATTGTACAACATATAAATAAACCCCTCTTTTCACTTTCCCTTCATACTCCTTGAGAAAGCCACTAGGCGAAACATACGTCGGAGTCCCAGGAGCCACAGGGGGCTGACTACTGGTATACGTAATTTTCTTATACTTCCTTGTATGCCTACTTTATTATGTTAATATTCATGGTGTTTTTTTTACATAACTGAATGTCCCTATTTACAAATATAACAGGCTATATGTATGGAAGTTCCCATGTTTATCTCTATGCTACTGAGTCATTATACCCATTATTACCAATACTTTTGTGCAGTGGTTTCCTTATATGTGTCATTGGTTTCCCTCCACCCCTCATGTGTTTTTATTGCTTCTCATATTTTAACACTATGACTTAAAAAATATATATATTTTATATATTTTTTTTTATTTGGTTTATTCACTTCTGTGGAGTAGGTATATACAGGTCCTTCTCAAAAAATTAGCATATAGTGTAAAATTTCATTATTTACCATAATGTAATGATTACAATTAAACTTTCATATATTATAGATTCATTATCCACCAACTGAAATTTGTCAGGTCTTTTATTGTTTTAATACTGATGATTTTGGCATACAACTCCTGATAACCCAAAAAACCTGTCTCAATAAATTAGCATATCAAGAAAAGGTTCTCTAAACGACCTATTACCCTAATCTTCTGAATCAACTAATTAACTCTAAACACATGCTAAAGATACCTGAGGCTTTTAAAAACTCCCTGCCTGGTTCATTACTCAAAACCCCCATCATGGGTAAGACTAGCGACCTGACAGATGTCAAGAAGGCCATCATTGACACCCTCAAGCAAGAGGGTAAGACCCAGAAAGAAATTTCTCAACAAATAGGCTGTTCCCAGAGTGCTGTATCAAGGCACCTCAATGGTAAGTCTGTTGGAAGGAAACAATGTGGCAGAAAACGCTGTACAACGAGAAGAGGTGACCGGACCCTGAGGAAGATTGTGGAGAAGGACCGATTCCAGACCTTGGGGAACCTGAGGAAGCAGTGGACTGAGTCTGGTGTGGAAACATCCAGAGCCACCGTGCACAGGCGTGTGCAGGAAATGGGCTACAGGTGCCGCATTCCCCAGGTAAAGCCACTTTTGAACCATAAACAGCGGCAGAAGCGCCTGACCTGGGCTACAGAGAAGCAGCACTGGACTGTTGCTAAGTGGTCCCAAGTACTTTTTTCTGATGAAAGCAAGTTTTGCATGTCATTCGGAAATCAAGGTGCCAGAGTCTGGAGGAAGACTGGGGAGAAGGAAATGCCAAAATGCCTGAAGTCCAGTGTCAAGTACCCACAGTCAGTGATGGTGTGGGGTGCCATGTCAGCTGCTGGTGTTGGTCCACTGTGTTTCATCAAGGGCAGGGTCAATGCAGCTAGCTATCAGGAGATTTTGGAGCACTTCATGCTTCCATCGGCTGAAATGCTTTATGGAGATGAAGATTTCATTTTTCAGCATGACCTGGCACCTGCTCACAGTGCCAAAACCACTGGTAAATGGTTTACTGACCATGGTATTACTGTGCTCAATTGGCCTGCCAACTCTCCTGACCTGAACCCCATAGAGAATCTGTGGGATATTGTGAAGAGAAAGTTGAGAGACGCAAGACCCAACACTCTGGATGAGCTTAAGGCCGCTATTGAAGCATCCTGGGCCTCCATAACATCTCAGCAGTGTCACAGGCTGATTGCCTCCATGCCACGCCGCATTGAAGCAGTCATTTCTGCCAAAGGATTCCCGACCAAGTATTGAGTGCATAACTGAACATTATTATTTGATGTTTTTTTTGTTTGGTATTAAAAAACACTTTTATTTGATTGGTCGGGTGAAATATGCTAATTTATTGAGACAGGTTTTTTGGGTTATCAGGAGTTGTATGCCAAAATCATCAGTATTAAAACAATAAAAGACCTGACAAATTTCAGTTGGTGGATAATTAATCTATAATATATGAAAGTTTAATTGTAATCATTACATTATGGTAAATAATGAAATTTTACACTATATGCTAATTTTTTGAGAAGGACCTGTAGATCTATTTTTGTGAATATCCATACTAATGTAGTAATTCACCCTCTCACATTTGTTGTTGTAAAATCAGTATACCACTGTTGCTAACCCTAAAACACACCATACAAATCCAAATTTTACCAAAATCACTATTGTACAAGCCAAATATTACCGCTACACAATATCCATTATGACTACAAAGCTAATGCATATTATAATATGACCTGTTATGATCCTTAGTGGTTGAGGATCACAAATTACTCCAGCTAAGTAACAAACATAGGACAAGCTCTAGGGAGGTGGCAAACTGGACTGACCGCAAATCTGAACCTATCCAAACACACTAGAAGTAGCCGGTGAACGTGCCTAAAAATCCTAGACGTCTCGAGCCAGCCTGAGGAACTAACTACCCCTAGAGAGAAAGAAAGACCTCTCTTGCCTCCAGAGAAATAATCCCCAAAGATATAGAAGCCCCCAACAAATAATAACGGTGAGGTAAGAGGAAGGCACATACACAGGGGTGAAAGCAGATTCAGCAAATGAGGCCCACTAATACTAGATAGCAGAAAATAGAAAAGGGAATCTATGCGGTCAGTAAAAAACCCTTACAAAATATCCACTCTGAGATTTCAAGAACCCCCACACCAACTAACGGTGTGGGGGGAGAAACTCAGTCCCCTAGAGCAACCAGCAAGCGAGGAAATCACATTTTAGCAAGCTGGACAAGAAACATAATGAATGCTGATAATCAAAAAATGAACAAACAAAAACTTAGCTTGTCTTGGAGAGACTGGGAGCAAGGTAGTCACAAGGAATCTGAAGAGCACTGAATACATTGATAGCAGGCAAGGAACTGAGTATCCAGGTGAGCTAAATAGGAAACCAACCAAGGATAACGAACCAGCTGATGCTGCCAACCTGCAGAAAGACAACACTACACAGTACCGCTTGTGACCACTAGAGGGAGCCCAAAAATAGAGTTCACAACAATGACCATTATCTCTATATAACAGAACACACTGTACACAGATGAATAATACCACTGTACACCTTCCACTACATAATGAATGAATTACATTAATTTGTTCATTAAAAAACACGCTGTTTAAATAATATTACCACCATACAGTGACCATATAGTAGTAAATAAGTCTTGCAGAACATATACCATATTTTCTTTGGACTATGAGACACTTTTTAGCAGGAAACAACCCTGCTATATCAATTACAATTCGGAGGCATCTGTACCCGCCCGCCCCCGCAGTGTTGTCCTCACACTGATTCGTCAGTGCTCTGGGAACGGGTTCCTCCCCCGATCACCTAGAGCACTGTATAGAGATGTGGATCTGCTGGACACTAATTTAATTAGTGCTGAAGACCACAGATCTCCTGTCACATACACATTCTCCAGCACACTGACATCTTCCCCTCCTCCCCCCAGGTCACACAAAGCTCTGATGTCAGTGGATCTTAAAGTGAAAGTGCAGCACTAATTGTGGAGGCTGCTGCATTCTCAGGCACATAGCACAGGGGTTGTGATAATGCAGGTTAAGTTTTGTTACTTAGTCTGCTTTGTGCCACAATAGTATGAAGTCAATGACAGCGCAGCTCTGCTACATATGTCTAATACACATGATTTAGCTGTTGCTGTGCATTATTTCTTAATATAGCAAGGCTCATTAAAGGTTCAATATTGACTTGTAAGATTGCTGCTTCCAATAGGTGACGCTAGAGTTCTAGTCCTCTTCCCCTCTGAAGAGACAATTTGCATATTTTATTTCTCAAGTCACATCAGTAATTTTGCATCAGTGAAAAGGCTCGTTCAAACGATTTCCTGGTTCGCAAAAATCCGCCCAAGTGTCATCAGTGTTTTTCATGAGAGTTTAGTCCGTGTCTCATTTTTAACACCAGAGTTTGGCCAAAGTTTCATAAATCCAAATATATATATCCAAAGCTTCACACAAAGATTTTGTGTAATCACCTAGACCAGATCTGTACGACGTATGCCAAAACCTGTGGTGCTGTCCTGGCTGCGCCGGCTTCTTCTTCCTATATTCAAATGTATTTACGTCTTTCAGATGCGAATACATTTGAACACTGCGGTGCTGGGAATGGGTCAGTGAAGCATGTGTCAGCCCCCACCCTGATGTGTAGCAGCGTGATGAGCTCAGCATGCTGCTGACATCATCACATTGTCAGGGCCGCACAGGGACATGTCAGGCACTGGTAAGCAGAGGAGCCGAAGATTACAAGTCATGTTATCTACTATATAATTGTCTAAGGGTCACTTCCGTCCGCTTGTCTGTCTGTCACGGAATGCCCGCTTCGCTGATTGGTCGCGGCCCGAGGCCGCAACCAATCAGCGACGGGCACAGTCGCGGCATAACGCGCTGTAAGGAAGTCCGTTAACGCTGCCATTAACCCTCTGTGTGACCAACTTTTTACTATTGATGCATCAATAGTAAAAACATATAATGTTAAAAATAATAAAAAATCATTATCTACTCACCCTCCGGCCGCCCCCGGATCCAGCCCAGGCCTTTCCCGCTCCTCGCGCACCGCTCCGGTCTCAAGAATGCCTTACAGCAATGACCGGAGATGACGTAGCGGTCTCGTGAGACCGTTACATCATCACGTGTTATGCCTGTAGCATTTCTGGGTCGGTCACCGCTTTTGACATGCGTGACAAACTTTTTACTATTGATGCTGCCTATGCAGCATCAATAGTAAAAAGATATAATGTTAAAAATAATTTTAAAAAAATAAAAAATCGTGACATTTTCACCTTCCGTCGCTTCCGCAGCAGCTTTTCCAGCTGGCGCGACCAATCAGCGACATTGCCGCAGGTCAGCGGCCAGCCGGCGGGACCAATCAGCGACATTGGCGCGGGATTTAAATCACGCTTCGCTGATTGGTCGTGCTGGCTGGCTGCGACCAATCAGCGAAACGTGATTTAAATCCTGCGGCAATGTCACTGATTGGTCGCGGTCAGCCGACGCAACCAATCAATCAGCGAAGCGTGACTTAAATCCCACGCCAATGTCGCTGATTGGTCCGCTGATTGGTCCCTCCGGCTGGGCGCGACCAATCAGCGAAACGTGATTTAAATCCCACGCCAATTCGTGACTGGACTGCGCCTGTCGCTGATAAGTGTTATATACTACATGGCTGTGCTATATACTACGTGTCTGTCTGTGTTACGTGGCTTCTGCTATATGCTATGTGGCTGCTATATACAGTACAGACCAAAAGTTTGGACACACCTTCTCATTTAAAGATTTTTCTGTATTTTCATAACTATGAAAATTGTACATTCACACTGAAGGCATCAAAACTATGAATTAACACATGTGGAATTATATACTTAACAAAAAAGTGTGAAACAACTGAAATTATGTCTTATATTCTAGGTTTTTCAAAGTAGCCACCTTTTGCTTTGATGACTGCTTTGCACACTCTTGGCATTCTCTTGATGCTGGAAACGGAGAAGAAGCAAGTCTGGAGAGAAGCTCTCATGAAATCTCATCATGACATCTGTGCTACATGGAGACAAAAGGGATGGGAATTACTTAAATCAGAGAATATGTCACTTATAAGGAACAGTCCTGGATGTAAATATTTTTAGTGTATTGATTATGTCTCATCAGTGCTGTGGTTCTTGTATGATCCGCAGTTTGATATGCCTGGAAACAATTCCCAGCATCTCCTTACCATTGTTAAGGACTTACTGGTAATTGTAGGTTCATGCAATACAAATGTATATGGGGCTCACCCAACATTACATGGCGGCGGCTGAGTCCGGGTCACGTGACCCCCAGGCTGCAGCCACCGCTAATTTTCCACCCACCCGTGACCCAGCCTCCACAGACAGCGGTCATTCATCAAGAGTGACTGGGCTGTGGGCGGTGCTGGGGTCTGGGGGCTGTGCTGGGATGTGCGGGTGGGAAGGGCTGGGATCTGCGGGGCTGGGGTCTGCTTGCGAGGCTGGGATCTGCGGGCGGGCGGGGCTGGGGTCTGCTGGCCGTTCCCATGTGCTGGGGTCTCCTGGCTGGCCGCACTCATGTGCTGGGATGTGCGGCGGCGGGGGGTCTGCGCGGTGAATCTGCTGGCGGTGGGGGTTCTGCGTGGTGGGTCTGCGGAAGGTGCTGGAGTGTGCGAGCAGGGGGTCTGCAGGGCTGTGCGGTGGGGTCATTGGTGTGTGTGTCTCTGTGTGCAGCAGGGCCGGCATCAGCGGACGGCAGGGTCGGGCAGATGCCGGGGCCCCCTGACTTCTGGGGGCCCCCCGGCCCCCAGGATCCGACGGCAATTTTTTTTTCTTTTTTTTTTCTTACTTGTGACTGGCCGCCGACTCGCCGATCCAGAGACAGAGGGGACGGAGGAGACGGAGTCCCCGCTGAAAGCCCCGCCCAGCCATATGTTGCCCGGCCCCTCCACGCGGAACGTCCTTCAGCCGTTGCTTGCTGGACCCGGAAGCGAGCCACTGCTGCACCCCGGCGGAATTGAATCCGGACGCAGAACCCGCCGGCTCGCAGGACACAGGTGGCTCTGTCTGACAGTGTCACAGTCACAGAGGCTCTGTGATATTGTAAGCTGGCCACCTGGTGTTAGTCACGTGAGTGGGCTGCGTTTCCATGCTGGGGCCAGGGACAGGAAATTGTGTTGTGGGTGTGCTTGTGCGACATTACTCCAGAATCCACAAGCACACCCACATCAACCATCAATTCTGATATACATGGGGCAGTACCACTCCCTTTAACCCTTTCAATAAGGAAGCTAGACCAGTTTTTACAAAGAATGTCCTTTTTATGCATGGTCAAACTGGTGAACAGAGAGTAATAGGTTAAGCATTCTTCATCACCCTTCCTGTAGTACACCAGCTCCTTTCCCAGAGTCACAGTTAGTATTTTGTTTCCGGCAACAGGTACTGCAAAGGAAGGAGGAAAAGTTTGGAATACGTGCTTTATCCTAGGTGTGGGGTCCACCACCGGCTCCAGACCACGGCCGTCGGCCGTCCACTTACTTGCCCATCTCGATCTCCCCATCTCCCCTCGTATCGGCAGGTTCACCGCCGCTGGCCCGCTGCACACCACTGTCACCACACCTGCCCGCCAGAACCAGCAGACAGCAGCCAGTAACAGTAAGTACTCAATTAACGTCCACTATGTATATACATATGTGTTACTGACTGTGTATATATCATATGTATTTGTATATATGTGTGAGTGTGTGCGTGAGTGTGTGTGTGTGTGAGTGCGTGTGCGTGCGTGCGTGTGTGTGCGTGGCAGCGTGAGTGAGAATGAGTGTGTGCGCACACAGCCAATATAATGAATAAACATTACTTTCCTTGACTGAACTACATGTGGAAGTGCTGCGTTATACACTATCTATGGGGAAAGGGGGGGCCCCGGCCCAGGACCATTCTTTGAACATGGGCCCTTTGGCCTCTGTGTCCGCCACTGGTCCTATGTGACATAGGAGCGCAGACACAGGGAGCCGTCCGGTCCGCTGGAGCCACGGCGCATGGCAGCGCAAACTGAGCCGCTGAAGCCGCTGTGGAACATCAGCGCACACTCAACGCCGGGGATGCGAGCATCCTGTCCGCTGAAGCCACTGCCGCTCACCGCCTGACAGCATTTTTGTAAGTACACTGCATGGTATATATATATATATATGACCATGCTAGTAACGGTTGGACCCCCTTTTGCCTTCAGAACTGCCTTAATTCTTCGTGGCAGAGATTCAACAAGGTGCTGGAAGCATTCCTCAGAGATTTTGGTCCATATTGACATGATGGCATCACACAGTTGCCGCAGATTTGTCGGCTGCACATCCCTGATGCGAATCTCCCGTTCCACCACATCCCAAAGATGCTCTATTGGATTGAGATCTGGTGACTGAGGAGGCCATTTGAGTACAGTGAACTCATTGTCATGTTCAAGAAACCAATCTGAGATGATTCTAGCTTTATGACATGCACATGGCGCATTATCCTGCTGAAAGTAGCCATCAGATGTTGGGTACATTGTGGTCATAAAGGGATGGACATGGTCATCAACAATACTCAGGTAGGCTGTGGCGTTGCAACGATGCTCAATTGGTACTAAGGGGCCCAAAGAGTGCCAAGAAAATATTCCCCACACCATGACACCATGATGGATCCATGCTTTCATGTTGTTTACGCCAAATTCTGACCCTACCATCCGAATATCACAGCAGAAATTGAGACTCATCAGACCAGGCAACGTTTTTCCAATCTTCTACTGTCCAATTTCGATGAGCTTGTGCAAATTGTAGCCTCAGTTTCCTGTTCTTAGCTGAAAGGAGTGGTACCCGGTGTGGTCTTATAATGGCGGTGATGTGGAGAAGCCGGAGATGATGGGGACATGATAGCAGTGAGGCAGAGAATAATAGTGGTGATGCAAAGATGATAGGGACATGTTGGCAGTGATCCACAGTATAATGGCGGTGATGCGGTCATGCGGAGATGATGGGGACATGATGGCGGTGATGCAGAGAATAATGAAAGTGATGTAGAGATGATGATGATGGGGACATGATGGTGCTGATGCAGAGAATAATGGCGGTGATGCAGAGATGATCGAGACATGATGGCTGTGATAGGAAAAATAATGACGGTGATGCGGAGATGATGGCGGCGATCCCTTTTTATTTTTTTTAGGCTAAAATGGATAGCACGGATCAAGGCCAAGAACTGGCAAGTCAACATGGACCTCCTACAAAGAAGTACAAGTCTGGAAGTCAGAAAAGAAAAGATAAACAGTTATTGGGGGACAAAATCAAGAAGCTACCTTCTATTGATCGTTTCTTCAGGAAGAGTGCATCTAAAGAGAATGAAGAATCTGTGATTTCTACCATGTCTGATGTGCAGCCAAATGTTAGTGGCTCATTAGAAGCGTGTTCCAACATTGAGGAAATAGGTGACATGCCTTTGGATTCTCCAGACCAGCCAGTCCTGCCCTGTCATCCTTGACCTGTGCCAGAACTCAGTGATGATCCAGCAAAATGGCCTGATGTAATCACCAACCTTCAGAGATGCCAAACTATCAAAAGGGGACCTAAACAAGTAAATCTTCACGATTTTCCACTCACAGATTTTCCGGATGGTAGTAAGAGACGATTTTCTTCTGTTCATTATTACAGGGTGATAGGTACTGGAGAAAAGGTTCCACGTGATTGGCTAATATACTCAATGCTTGGTGACTCCATATATTGTTTTTGTTGTCGGTTATTTGACAATCAAAGTAGATCAATATTCTCCAGCCCAGGTGGATTTAAAGACTGGAAGCATGTCGGTGGTAAGGGATCTTTGCATCTCCATGAAGTATCTAGCAGCCACATGTCTAATTATGTCAAGTGGAAAGAGCTAGAGGCAAGCATCAGTTCAGAGAGAACTATTGATAAAGATTTGCGCCAACAACTCCGTTTAGAAGAACAGCGGTGGCGTGAAGTATTGTTGAGATTGTTAAAAGTTATTCGATGGATGGCAAAAAATAATCTGCCATTTAGAGGATCGTCAGATACAGTGTTTACAGAACAAAATGGAATTTTTCTGCAGTTACTGGAGTTAATCTCCGATTTTGATCTGGTTCTGAAGGAACACTTGCAGCGTGCTAAAGAAGGAACCAATGTCCACTACCTAAGTAAGGATATGCAAAACAAGTTCTTGCAACTGATCGCAGAAGCAGTGATTGAAATAATAATTCAAAAGGTAAAACAAGCTAAATTTTTCAGTATAATAGTGGACTGTACACCAGACATCTCCAAAAAAGAGCAGTTGTCACTTGTGCTGCGATATGTGGAGATTGATAAAATAACAAAAACAGTGGAGGTAAAGGAAAGTTTTCTGCAATTCGTTCATGTCACAGAAACAACTGGAAGAAGTCTTGCAGGAGTTGTTTTGGAAAGACTGAGCGAACATGGATTATGTGTATCTGACATTCGAGGTCAATGCTACGACAATGGTGCCAATATGAGGGGGCAATACAAAGGAGTGCAGGCCATAATTTTAGAAAAAAATCCCTATGCCTTTTTTGTACCCTGCTCGCCACATAATTGGAACCTTGTCATTGTACACGCTGCTGAAAGTTCGAGCCAAGCCAAACGTTTTTATGACGTCCTAAATCGCCTTTATACATTTTTCTCTGGAGCGACAAAAAGGTGGGAAGTGGCCAAAGAGCATTTGTCACAGTTGACACTTAAGGCTTTGTCTCAGACACGGTGGTGTGCTCGTCTTCAATCATTGAAAGCTGTTTTATTACAGTTTCCCCAGCTTGTCGAAGCCCTAGAAGTATTTGTACATGGTACTACTACTACATATTCAAGTGACACATACAGCGAGGCAAAGTTTTTATTAGACTGCATATGCTCATACCCTTTTGTTGTCGCATTATGTGTTTGGTATGATGTCCTTCTGCAGGTTAATCAAATTAGCCTGGCTGTCCAGACAAAGACCATTAATCTCGCTGATGTCCTTCCACTTGTCGAATCTGTGACTGCTTCTTTTAAAGAATATTTGTCATCAGGATTCAAAACAGCAGAAAGTAAAGCTGCTGGTATTTGTGAAAAGCTCGATATCCCGATTGTGTACCCAACTCACAGAATGAGAAAAAAAACTCGACAATGCAGTGATAAAGATTGTCAAGAGCCAGCATGCCAGCAAGCAAGTAGTGGATCGTCATTTTTAGACACAAGGACTGAATTTGAAGAAACTTACTTCAAGCCTCTGCTTAACACCGTCCTTGAGGAAATAGATACAAGATTTAATTTTTTGAAACAATTCACTACCAAATTTGGATTTCTAACGGACCTCAAGAAATCAGCCTCTGATGGATCGGTGCTGGAGCAACACTGTTTAAACTTTTCTGATCCAGCAGTTGATGGGGAGGATATGCTGGAAGAATGTAAAACACTGGCTAGGATGTTGCCAGATGATCATCTAAGCCCACAAGAGACTTTGCAGTATATAGTGTCTCACTCACTGTACTTGACATTTCCTAATCTTGTTTTAGCATTGCAATTGCTGTTAACTGTTCCTGTCTCAGTGGCATCAGCTGAAAGGAGCTTCAGCAAACTGAAGCTGATTAAGAACTACCTCAGGTCCCAGATGTCTCAGGACAGGTTAAATGCTTTGGCCGTTCTTTCCATTGAGGCAGAAGAAGCTGAGTGTGTAGATTTTAATGACGTTATACACCGTTTTGCTTCAGAGAAATCAAGAAGAAAGGTTTAAAGGAGCACCTAAGAAAAGTAACTACTGTTAAAGATCTAGCAAAAGGCATAAATTGTTTAAATTTGTTTAGAAGTTTACAACTTACAGAGAAGCAAATTTATCAAAAGTTTCCCTGATATATTGCACTTTCTCTATTTTGCACTAGTGTTTTTATAAAGTTTACATAGTTTTTTTCTAAATAAAATATTTGGGTCTCTGTGGTCCCTGCTGTTTTACTGTCGCCACATGATTTGCTCCACAAGGGGGCCCACTGAGGTTCTGTCGCCCAAGGGCCCATGAAAACCTGGAGCCGGCCCTGGTGTGCAGGCATCGTCTGATGGGGCTACAAGTCCCATCGGGCTCTGCCTGCTACAGTGACAGTGAGTGACACATTAGCCAATGATGGGACAGTAGTAGTCCCAACATCCGGCTAATGTATTGAATGTAAAAAAACAAAACCACACATACAGTACATACATACAACATACATTACACATACAGAACATACACCATGCGACATGCACCATATGTCGTGACATGCACCATGTGACATACAACATGCAACATGTGACATGCTACATGCGACATACACCGTGCAACATGCACCATGCGACATACAACATACGACATGTGACATGCACCATGCCACATACAGTACATACATACAGTACATACATATAGACAGTTGTAGCGCCCCCAGTGCCGCAGGGCCGAGGGGTACCCGGTGCCGGGCCTCTGAGTCTCTGCTCCGGGGTCGTCACGGTGGCTAGGCCCGGTCCGTGACCCTGTCGTGGGGCGCACAGTGTAATAGGTATAACGGATGATGGTGATGAGGCTGTAGTGGTGCAGTGCAGTAAATAACGAGGACACCAGGTTGCAGTCTCTTTACCTCTTTACTGAAGATCTCTGGGTCCTCAGTCCAGAACACGGTTCACCAGGCTGCACAAGTCCGGCCGGTCCAATGGCACCTCCAGAGTTCTCTTCACAGGTGGAAATCTGTGCCTTCCTTCTAGCGCTATGTGTTGCGGTCCTTCCCTGCTGTGCTTACGGAAAGTCCCCACAACTGTTGTGTCTGTTTCTTAAGTTCCCTCACAACTCGATTAGATGATGTTCTGCTAATCCTCCGTCCCTCCCTGTTGTTCTGGTTGGGACGGCACCCGTTTGACGGGTAGGCTCGGAGCTCTTCCGGGACCCTAGAGTCGCCCCTCTCCACAAGTTGCCCCCCAAGACTGCATAGGTGATTAAAGTTAGACAGCCCGCCTTAGACTGACTGTCCTGCCGCTGTTTAGAGTATTGCTTGAAGCTGAATGTTATTATACTCCCTCGGCGTTCCGGCCACCGGTAGTGCGCCTCAGTAGGATGTTGCCTCGGTCTTACAGCACGACCCCTACTGGTATTTCTCTTTTTGCGTGATCTCGTTTCTCACTCAGCACAATCTATCTCGCTTCTAGTCCTTCCTTGGGCACCGCCGCTACCCGGAGCAGGCATGGTCCCGTTACGTTCGTTCAAGTTGCCAAGCCTCTGTCAGGATCCCACCCCTGACAGAGACCCTACTGTATCTTCCCCCACAACACCCTCTGCCACAAGGTGTTGCCTGGTTCCAACCCAGTCAGCTTTCTCATCTAACTTCCTGCCTGACCCCCAGTTTACCCACTATGGTGGGGAGTGGCCTAATGAATAGAACCCTTAGCTCCCCCCGGAGGCCCGACTGTGAAATGTATTGGTGTCTGTGATACCTGATCAGATGAACTCCTTCAGTGCCATCAGACACACCATAGCTCCCCTTAGTGGCGGAGCCACAGTACTGCAACGACCAGGACTCTGGGGCGCTGCACTCCCCCCTGGTTAAACACAGTACTCCGGGACTGGGAAGAAAACAACAATACAAGTTAGCAAAAAGACATACAGTTTTGTTGAGTGTAAAACAATAAGCATATTTAAACAGGCTTCCCTTTATGGGAGGTAAGGACACTTGAACATTACAAACGTGGTTAAATATCATAGCAACATGCTACAAATAACTTTTCTTACCCAACCGGGCATTCTACTAAGTGCAAAACTGTTGAACAATAATTTAACATTGCCTTTAAGGACATACACTCTAAATCCACTAAAGACCTTCTTATAATCACATTATAAGGCAATTTAACTTTTTCATTCTCCTTCTTTAATCTGCAGGACCGCCTGTCCTATCGGCACCAGACCTACTGCCTCTCCTTTCTTACAGGACCGCTCCTTTCAGCCCGAGCCTTCTGTCTTTTCAACTACTATACACAGTATAGAACATAACATACTTTCAGTTTAAGAGCACTGAGCCATCTCTGTATGGCTCCTATGAGGACTCAGGGTTTACCTTCTATCCTAATTATCTATCAACGTAATCAACCATTTTTCTTTACACAACATCAAACCTTCTCATTATTTTTCTCACTAACATGCATGCTGGACACCACGTCTACCCCTACGGGCCCACTGCATCCTTCTACTATCTTTCACTTTTCCTTTTTAGAGAACATCATCAGCATTTCTTCACAATTAACTAGTTGAACACATATAACTTACTCATGTAAACATTATCATCATTTTCTTTCGTCAAAACATTATTGCTACTTGTCTTAAAGCAATATCATCGTTTAAGTGCGACAAATGAACATCCCCTTTAAGAGGGGACTAAGTCTCTATGAGGTAGCACGCCTTCTCAGGCTACCAGTCCGTACTCAACAAAGGTTCCAGTGTGGTATCTTCACAAAGAGTCCTTCTTTAAGTAAAACCAGTAAGAAGCCCCTTTAAGAAGGTGCAAACTATTTACAAGCAGTTTGTATCATGCACTGTTCATGATTCAGCAGTTCTTTTCAACAATGAGGAAACAGGAAACAAAAGCAAAAGCAGAGGAAGGGATCCCGGATAAACAAAGGGATCCCTTTAAGAGTTAACCCTAGTCGGGTTTAAAGCAGCAAAAAGCAGGGAAACAAACAGTTAACTATGTACAGTTTCAGGTTTCCGAGGTTTAGTGGGACGGCTTCCAGGGCTGCACCTGGCACTTAACCCTTCTTGGCCTGGGAAGAGTGAGGTCCAGGGTTACACCCAGTGCTGGACAAACGCCGTTAATCTGTCTTGCATGTACTGTTAAATCATGCGCAGCGATGGAGGTCCGCGCAGCTTGAGTATGGGCATTTGCTGCAGCAGAGGTAGCGGATGCTGCAAGATCAGTCACTGGAACGCAGTCAGCAGCTGTGGCACTAGCAGTCACTGGAGTGGTGTCGGTCGTCAGGGCAGGGTCGTCCTTCATACCTGCTTCAGATGCGGTCCCTCCGGTGCCGGTCTGCTCTGCCTCCGCTGGGGTCTGGAATGCTGGCTGCAGGGCCTTGCGCTACGGCGTCGTCATCTCCGCTCGCAGCATCTCGCTTTCCGGCAGGGCCTTGCTTTCCAGCTTCGGAGCGCTGGGACTTCTTTCCTGCTCCGGACCAGATGAGGCTGCCGACAGACGTCTGGTGAGGCTCCTGATGATGGCCTTCTTCCACCCGGCCTCAGTGCTCAGCTGCGTCCGCCGGGGTCGTTCGCTGAGCTCGTCCACTCCGGCCTGCAGGAATTCAGCATCAGCGGTGGAGGCCTGGTTGCGGTGCCCCTCCGGGTGGCTGGGGGAGTCCTCTGCTCCGACCCCACGCTCCGGCTCCGGGCGGCTCGCCATGGCGTCCTCCATGTCGCTGACTTCTTCTTCCTGGTCCTTTTCCCGCTCTCTCCTTCGTGGGCGGTTTCGTTTTCTTTGTCTCTGCCCACCATTGAGGATCAGGAGGCGGACCTCGGCTGCTGACGGACACGTCCTCAAGGGCCAGAAATACTTAGACTGGGCGGCCATTGTCTTTCGCGCTCTTCAGCTTGTTCACGCCCACTTCCACGCCCTTCTTCTTCTCCTGCGCTCTCCTTAGCGCTGTAATGGCGGCGGTTTTGGCGGGAACTTCTGGCGGCAAGTGGCAACACACAGTCTTTGCAATAAAGTACAGTCCAAGCACAATAAATCACAGTTCCAAGGCACACATGACCTGATTCTTCAGGCTTAAGTAGATCCTGTTCGTGACGCCAAGTTGTAGCGCCCCCAGTGCCGCAGGGCCGAGGGGTACCCGGTGCCGGGCCTCTGAGTCTCTGCTCCGGGGTCGTCTCGGTGGCTAGGCCCGGTCCGTGACCCTGTCGTGGGGCGCACAGTGTAATAGGTATAACGGATGATGGTGATGAGGCTGTAGTGGTGCAGTGCAGTAAATAACGAGGACACCAGGTTTCAGTCTCTTTACCTCTTTACTGAAGATCTCTGGGTCCTCAGTCCAGAACACGGTTCACCAGGCTGCGCAAGTCCGGCCGGTCCAATGGCACCTCCAGAGTTCTCTTCACAGGTGGAAATCTGTGCCTTCCTTCTAGCGCTATGTGTTGCGGTCCTTCCCTGCTGTGCTTACGGAAAGTCCCCACAACTGTTGTGTCTGTTTCTTAAGTTCCCTCACAACTCGATTAGATGATGTTCTGCTAATCCTCCGTCCCTCCCTGTTGTTCTGGTTGGGACGGCACCCGTTTGACGGGTAGGCTCGGAGCTTTTCCGGGACCCTAGAGTCGCCTCTCTCCACAAGTTGCCCCCCAAGACTGCATAGGTGATTAAAGTTAGACAGCCCGCCTTAGACTGACTGTCCTGCCGCTGTTTAGAGTATTGCTTGAAGCTGAATGTTATTATACTCCCTCGGCGTTCCGGCCACCGGTAGTGCGCCTCAGTAGGATGTTGCCTCGGTCTTACAGCACGACCCCTACTGGTATTTCTCCTTTTGCGTGATCTCGTTTCTCACTCAGCACAATCTATCTCGCTTCTAGTCCTTCCTTGGGCACCGCCGCTACCCGGAGCAGGCACGGTCCCGTTACGTTCATTCAAGTTGCCAAGCCTCTGTCAGGATCCCACCCCTGACAGAGACCCTACTGTATCTTCCCCCACAACACCCTCTGCCACAAGGTGTTGCCTGGTTCCAACCCAGTCAGCTTTCTCATCTAACTTCCTGCCTGACCCCCAGTTTACCCACTATGGTGGGGAGTGGCCTAATGAATAGAACCCTTAGCTCCCCCCGGAGGCCCGACTGTGAAATGTATTGGTGTCTGTGATACCTGATCAGATGAACTCCTTCAGTGCCATCAGACGCACCATAGCTCCCCTTAGTGGCGGAGCCACAGTACTGCAACGACCAGGACTCTGGGGCGCTGCACATACAGTACATTAAACATAGAGTACATACTCACCATCACTTGTCACCTTGATCCCCGAAGCCAGCGTCACCTGTAAAAAATATTAAAATAATAAACACTATACTCCCTGATCCGCAGAAATCCAATTAAAACTAGTGTCCCTCGATGATCTCCCATGGAGAACAGCAGCATCAGCTGATGCGACCGCTTTCCAGGGGCTTCAGGAATACAATGATGGAAGGTATCCTCCCACAATGTATTCCCCACAATGTATTCCTACGCCCCTGTGAGAAAATAATCCCTAGTCTCACTTCTGGCACTGCTGTGTGAGAGAGTTCCCATGCATAAAGTGAGACCCTGAACTGAGGTAACCTCAGTGATGCACTGCATGAGCCATTGTCTCCTGTCAGTGTGTCACTGGAGGTCCTATAGAGCAGTGACATCACCCGATGTCACTGTTCTATAGTGGCGATCGTCGTGGGACACTCGTTATTAATTGGACTATGGCGGAAACTGAGTATACGGTTTATTATTTTTAATTTTTTGCAGATGATCGAGTATGGTAAGTATGGATAAATTAAGAATATTAAAATACTTTTTTTCTGGCTGTGTCTTTATTTTTTTTAACTCTTTCACTACTATAGGATTAATAATGGGTCGGCGTCATATTGACGCCTCTCCATTATTAACCTGGCTTAATGTCACCTTATATTAGCAAGGTGACATTGACCCCTTATTACCCCATATCCCACCGCTACAGGGGAGTGGGAAGAGAGGGGCTAAGTGCCGGAATTGGTGCATCTCACAGATGCGCCATTTCTGAGGCAGCTGCGGACTGGTATTTGTAGCCAGGGGGGGGCAATATCCATGGCCCCTCTCTAGGCTATAAATATCAGCCCGCAGCTGTCTGCGTAGCCTTTCTGGCTATAAAATATAGGGAGACCCCACGTCATTTTTTTGGGGGGTCCCCCTATTTTAATAGCCAGTAAAGGCTACGCAGACAGCTGCGGGCTGATATTCATAGCCTGGGAGGGGGCCATGGGTATTACCCCCTTCCCAGGCTACAAATATTGGCCCCCGGCCATCGGCTTTCCCCCTCTTGCGCAGAAAATTGCGCTGGAGCCCACACCATTTATTTTCTCATTTTTTTTAACTGAAACATATTGTTCATTAACCCCTTTCTGCCAGCTGACGGAATAGTACGTCAGCTGGCAGTATCCCCCGCTTTGAGGTGGGCTTCGGCGGTAAGCCCACTTCAAAGCCGCAACATGTCAGCTGTTTTCAATTGAAAAAAAAAAAATTACATGATCGCTAAACAGCGTAGCGAGAAAAAAAAATCAAAAGCCAAAATTATGTTCTTTTGGACGCCGCAATAACGGGCAATCAAAAGAACGTATCTGCACGAAAGTGATGTAATTAAAAACGTCAGCTCGGCACGCAAAAAATAAGCCCTCAACCAACCCGATATCTCAGAAAATATAGACGCTACGGGTATCGGAATATGGGGCAATTATTTTATTTATTTTTTTAGCAAAGTTTGGAATTTTTTTTCACCACTTAGATAAAAAAGAACCTAGACATGTTTGGTGTCTATAAACTCGTAATGACCTGGAGAATCATAATGGCAGGTCAGTTTTAGGCTGTGTGCACACGTTGCAGATTTGGGTGCAGAATTTTCTGCACAAAATCTGCATCTCCTTGCAGAAAACGCAGCTGCGTTTTTGATGTGTTTTTTTCACGGTTTTGATTTGGTTTATGCGCGGTTTTGATGCGGGTTTTTTGTGCAGTTTTTGCGTGGTTTTAATTCAGTTTTTGCTGCAGTATTTTGTGCACTTTTTTACGTGGTTTTGAGTCAGGTTTTTGATGCGTTTTTTATGCAGTTTTTGGTGTGGTTTTGATCCAGTTTTTGGTGCAGTTTTGATGCGTTTTTGCGCGGTTTCGATGCATTTTTGACTCTTCTTTGGTGCGTTTTTTGCTCATTTTTGGTGCGTTTTTTATGCAGTTTTTGGTGCGGCTTGATGCAGTTTTTGGTGCAGTTTTGATGCAGTTTTTTGTGCAGTTTTGATGCAGTTTTTGGTGCAGTTTTGATGCGTTTTTTTATGCTGTTTTTGGTGCAGTTTTGATGCTATTTTGGTGTGGTTTTGATGCAGTTTTTGGTGCAGATTTGATGCGTTTTTGCGTGGTTGCTATGCATTTTTTATTCATTTTTGGTGCGTTTTTTGCGCGTTTTTGGTGCGGTTTTGATGCAGTTTTTGGTGCGGTTTTTATGCGTTTTTGGTGCATTTTTGCGCGGGTTTGATGCATTCTTCAATTCATTTTTTGCGCGGTTTTTATGCACTTTTGGGCATTTTTGTATGCGTTTTTGTAAACTAAATAAAGATGTATTATTGAACAAAAAAAAAGATTTGTGATGTCATTATTGTCCAACCTCCTCTTTTACATTTGTCCAACCCACACTCAATTACACACACAAATAGATGATAGATGAAATGGATAGACAGATCTACATATAGATAGATCTATAGATGCATACATCTATCTATTCATATATCTATCTATAGATATATCTGGATAGATATATCTATTGATAGATGTATGGGTAGTGTAGGGTGTGTGTCCACTGTCCGGATTACATCTGAATTAGCTGCAGATTGGATGCTGCGTACTTGTAGTCCCATCGGATGATGCCTGCACACACACCCCAAAAGACCCCCCGCACACACCCGAACAGTCCCGCACACACCCGAACAGTCCCGCACACACCCGAACAGCCAGGCACACACCCGCACAGCCCTGCACACACCCGAACAGTCCCGCACACACCCGAACAGCCCCGCACACACCCGAACAGCCAGGCACACACCCACACAGTCCTGCACACACCCGAACAGTCCCGCACACACCCGAACAGCCCCACACACACCCGAACAGCCAGGCACACACCCACAGTCCTGCACACACCCGAACAGCCCCGCACACACCCGAACAGCCCCGCACACACCCGAACAGCCCCGCACACACCCGAACAGTCCCGCACACACCCGAACAGCCAGGCACACACCCGAACAGTCCTGCACACACTCGAACAGCCCGCAGAGCCCGCCTGCACACACATACATGCACACAGTCACCGCCCACACACTTCCCTCCTCCCGAACTGCATCGTTTCTCAGACCACATCCCCAACAAAACTGCAGATCTTTTTTACATCTGCGGTTTTGCTGCGGATGTGCCCGACTCAATGAAAGTCTATGGGTGCAGAAACGCTGCACTTCTGCACAAAAGAAGTAACATGCTGCGGAAAAAAAAGCTGCGTTTTCGTGCGGCATGTGCACAACAAGTCTGCGGCTCCCATAGACTTACATTGGTTGTGCACTACACTGCGGATTTGATGCAATTCTGTTATTGTAGTGGGTAACTTCTTTAACTACAACCCACAATGTTACGTGTATCGAGGAAAACATCCAGCCCTTTTTTAAAAGCTGTCATAGTGTCTGCCATTACTACCTCTTGTGGTAGGGTATTCCACAGTCTGACTGCTGTAACTGTAACGAACCCTTTCCTATTTAGCCTGCTGAATTTGCCTTTCTTCCACCCGTAATGAGTCCTCCTGGTCCTTAGTATGGTCTTTGGAAGTAATAAGTCTTCTGCAAGTTCTTGGTACTGACCACACATATATTAATACGTGTAAATGAAATCTCTGAGGCATTTTTTTTTATAAGCTAAAAAAGCCAAGCTTTCCAACCTCTCATCCTATGAGAAGTATTCAATCCCTTGGAATAATCAAGTTGCCCAGCTTTGAACTGACTAACTTCTCAATATCCTTTTTAAAATGTAGAGCCCCACACTGGGTCCCTTATTCTAGATGTGGCCTCACCATTGACTTATAAAGGAGTATCAATATATTGGGATCATGTCATTTTATCTCTTTTTATACATTTTAAAATCTTGTTTGCTTTTGCGACTGCTGCTTGACATTAAGTACTGCTGCCCAGCTTATTTGTAACCAGATTATCCAAGTGCTTCTCCTGTTCTGTAGTCTCGAGTATACTCCCATTTAATGTATGTGCAGCAATAGGATTACGCCATCCTAGGTGCATTACTCTACATTTTTTCTATATTAGACCTCATCTGACAAGTGTTTGCCAATTTAGACATCTTATCCAGATCGTTTTGCAATATTGTAATGTCAAGGTCAGATTTTAATATCCTACATAGCTTGGTGTAGTCAGCAAAGACTTGACACTTTATTCTCAATTCCATCCACTAGGTCATTAATAGAGGTTAAAAAGAATTGGTCCTTGCACAGATCCCTGCGGTGCACACTGCTGACTATATCCCATTTAGATAACGTACCATTTATGATGACTCTTTGTTTCCTGTCTTTTAGCCAATTCCTTACCCATCTGCATATACTTTCCCCCAGTCCCTGCGTTTGGAGTTTCAGTATAAGGCTGTTATGTGGTATTAGATGGAGGCCTGATGCTATTGCATCGGGAGGGCGGTAATGTCATGATTGGGGCAGGCTTTGCAGTGTTGAGAATCTCCCTCTCCATGTGCTCACCCACCTATCCACTCTCTCTTTCCCCATGTGCTGACTTCTCCCATCTGTGCTCTCTTATTTGACCTGTCTATCCCGTGTGCTATCCCCCTTGTCTGCTGTCTCTCCTTCCTGTGCTGTGTTCTCCCCTCATGTGCTGTCCTATTTGAGTTGTCTCCCCCTTGTGCTCTGTCTCTCTCACCCCTATGCGCTTTGATCGCAGAGGATACATTTTGTGAGGTAAAATATTGTCAGTGAAATATTTTACCTGACAAAAGAAATCCTCTGTGATCCCCTGCTGTAATGTCAGTATTGTCTTTTGCTTCCTCCCCTGCCCAGGAGATGTGGTATGTTCTGTACACGGTCAGACACAGACAATTTTTAAAATTAACTTTCGTTCGTGGGAAAACCCTTTTAATGTGACCGCCTTCCTCTCCCTGTAGACACATCGTGCATCTGCCGCCGGGATCAGCCGAATGGTTCACTGCAACTGTGCGGAATTCGCGCAGGCACAGTAAATCAGACCGCCACCATCTTTGTGCAGACAGATAGCAGCGGTCACATTAAAACCGTGCATGCGCTCCTCCTGTTCAGGGCCCCGCTGAAATAAGCCACTAGAATACCGTCACCTCTGGTGAGGAATTGTTTGTGTGTTTCTCTGACTGCATGACCACTGACTGCTATCTGCTCAGCAGTTAGCTGTGTACTCTTGTGAGCTTAACAGGACACAGTGCTTTTCTATCACGGCGACTGTGTGAAGTAACAGAGGTCGCTTATACCGACATATAGTGCCATTTGCTAGCAGCAGGTTCTCTTCCTTCACGGTGGACCCCGGGCTGCGAACGCACCAATAATAACATCTATATTTACTCGGTGCATTCCGCCAGCCCTAACAGTAAGTATATACAACATGTTCCAAATTATTATGCAAATTTTATATTTTTCTCGGATTTTCCTAAATGGTCGATGCAAATGACAGTCAGTCTAATAAAAGTCATCACCCGTTAGAGTATACATCAAATTTTATTGAAGAAACCTCCCAATGATAACAGTATAATCTCCAAAATTAATAAAAACTCAAAATGCACTGTTCCAAATTATTACGCACAGTAGAATTTCTAAACATTTGATATGTTTTAAAGAACTGAAAATGCTCATTTGTTGAATTTGCAGCATTAGGAGGTCACATTCAGTGAACAAAACTATTTAACTCCAAAACATCCTAACAGGCCAAGTTACATGTTAACATAGGACCCCTTCTTTGATATCACCTTCACTATTCTTGCATCCATTGAACTTGTGAGTTTTTGGAGAGTTTCTGCTTGTATTTCTTTGCATTAAGTCAAAATAGCCTCCCAGAGCTGCTGTTTTGATGTGAACTGCCTCCCACCCTCATAGATCCTTTGCTTGATGATACTCCAAAGGTTCTCTACAGGGTTGAGGTCAGGGGAAGATGGTGGCCACACCATGGGATTATCTCCTTTTATGCCCATAGCAGCAATTAACTCAGAGGTATTCTTTGCAGCATGAGATGGTGCATTGTCATGCATGAAGATGATTTTGCTCCTGAAGGCACGTTTCTGCTTTTTATACCATGGAAGAAAGTTGTGAGTCAGAAACTCTATATACTTTGCAAAGGTCATTTTCACACCTTCAGGAACCTTAAAGGGCCCTACCTGCTGTTTCCCCATGATTCTGGCCCAAAACATGACTCCTTCACCTCCTTGCTGACGTCACAGCCTTGTTGGGACATAGTGGCCATCCACCAACCATCCATTACTCCATCCATCTGGACCATCCAGGGTTGCTCGACACTCATCAGTAAACAAGACTGTTTGAAAATTAGTCTTCATGTATGTCTGGGCCCACTGCAACCGTTTCTGCTTATGAACACTGTTTAGAGTTGGCCAAAAAGTAGGTTTATGAACCAAAGCAAGCCTTTGAAGGATCCTACACCTTGAGGTTCGAGGGACTCCAGAGGCACCAGAAACTTCAAATATCTGCTGGTTTGTAATGGCTTTTTAGCAGCTGCTCTCTTAATCCAATGTACTTGCCTGGCAGAAACCTTCCTCATTATGCCTTTATCAGCACGAACACGTCTGTGCTCAGATTCAGCCACAAATCTCTTAAAAGTACTATGATCACGCTTAAGTTTTCTGAAAATATCTAATTTTTTCATCCCTTGACCAAGGCATTGCACTATTTGATGCTTTTCGGCAGCAGAGAGATCCTTTTTCTTTCCCATGTTACTTGAATACTGTGACCTTCCTAATAATGTGCATTACATCATTTTTAAGAAGTTTTCTTCTTGCATGAACATCATTTTTAAGAAGTTTTCCTTTAATTAGAATCACCTGGAAAACTAATTATCACGTGTTTAAGATTGATTTCAGTGATTCATTGAGCCCTGAGACACAATACCATCCACGAGTTTATTTGAAAAACAAAACAATTAAATCTTCATGACATTTAAATCCAATTTGCATAATAATTTGGAACATGGTGTATTAAGATAGTATCAAATGCCTTTGCATTCAGTCCAGTCCAGATAGATCACATCAGCAGCATTTCCAACATGCAGATTTGCACTTACCTCCTCATAGAAACTCAACATGTTGGTTAGACACAACCTTTCATGAATCTGTGCTGGTTTTCATTTATTATATTGTTCTCTGCAATATATTCAGCAGGTCTTCTCTTATGATGTCCTCAAAAACTTTTTACACTGCTGATGTCAGACTTACATGATGGTAGTTACCTGGATCCACCTTTTTAACTTTCTTAAATATAGATACCACGTCAGCTATCCTCCAATCGTGGCACAACCCCTGTTATAGGAGAGTATAAGAATATGAGATACAAAGGTCTGTCAGTTACTGAGCTCAATTTCCTCAGTATCCATGGATGAATGTCATCTGGGCCAGGAACTTTGTCAATGTTTAATTTGCTAAGATGCAGGCGTACTTTTTTATGTTAAACTAGTTATATCAGGTGGTGAACTTTGATTTTTGCCTTGTTGAAAGATCACTGGAAAACACAGGTCATTGGTGAACATGGATGAAAAGTGCCTATTTCGGATCTCAGCCTTTTCTTTGTCCTCTATAATTATCTTGTCATTATGGTCTTTTGGCATTGATCTATTTTTAAAACTTCGGGGAACTTACTTTAATGCTGCTGGCGATTTGTTTATCTGTATATAACTTTGCTAGTTTGATTTCTTTTTTACATTTCTTATTGAGATCTTTATAGTCCTGAAATGCTATTTCTGTGTTCTTGGCCTTAATTAAACTTTGGACTTTCTTAATTATCCATAATGGTTTATTTTTATTCCTGGACATTTTATTGCTAGAGGGTATACGTTTTCTACAAGATTCTAAACTAGCGTAGCTAGGGTTTTGGTTCATGGGGGACGAAACCTTTGAGTGGGCTCCTAAGCAGGTAACCTTGATTGCAACTCAGTGACGCACCCTAATAATGGATGTACGAGAACCTCAGCAGATGACTGGGTTGTTGCTGAAAATAATCTCTATACGAAAACCAACACTATTACCGCCATATGGTCAATGGTAAATACAAGTCCTGCAGAAAATATAAGAGATTACAGCATAGTTATAGATGGTGACTTACAGCTGACATTCTTTCTGATGGAATCATTCTGTTTTCCCGTCTTTTCCATCTAGCATAGACTGACATGACCATTTTTTAGCCAGGACTCGGCTGCAGAGATTACAACAAAGACACATTTCACTTCATATTCCAGCCCCTTCACCATCTATTCTCAACCTGCACAAACTCCTCATCCTGCTGATACCCCAATGCTGAGCCGATGCTGCTGTATGTGTCCCTATTACTGAACCTACTGTGTGGTACTGTGTGCCCTCTAAATTCTAAATCAACCTTCTGGAATATAGTAATGCCATGTGCAAGTGCCCTAGAAAACAGTGCTAACATTTTGCCTCCTAGAAAGTAATAATACCTTGTGTGCCCCTTTGACAGTCACAGTAACCAGAGTTCCCCTATAACAATCAGTGCCCACTTTACATTTAATAATGTCCCAAGTTTCCACCCTGTACAGTTAAGGTACCGTCACACTAAACGATATCGCTAGCGATCCGTGACGTTGCAGCGTCCTGGCTAGCGATATCGTTGTGTTTGACACGCAGCAGTGATCAGGATCCTGCTGTGATATCGCTGGTCGTTGATTAAAGTTCAGAACTTTATTTGGTCGTCAGATCGCCGTGTATCGTTGTGTTTGACAGCCAAAGCAACGATACCAGCGATGTTTTACAATGGTAACCAGGGTAAATATCGGGTTACTAAGCGCAGGGCCGCGCTTAGTAACCCGATGTTTACCCTGGTTACCAGTGTAAAATGTAAAAAAACAAACAGTACATACTCACCTTCGCGTCCCCCGCCGTTCGCTTCCTTTCTGCACTGACTGACTGCCGGCCGGAAAGTGAAAGCACAGCACAGCGGTGACGTCACCGCTCTGCTGTTATGGCCGGCGCTCAGTCAGTGCAGGAAGCGGACGCCGGGGGACGCGAAGGTGAGTATGTACTGTTTGTTTTTTTACATTTTACGCTGGTAACCAGGGTAAACATCGGGTTACTAAGCGCGGCCCTGCGCTTAGCAACCCGATGTTTACCCTGGTTACCCAGGGACCTCGGCATCGTTGGTCGCTGGAGAGCGGTCTGTGTGACAGCTCTCCAGCGACCAAACAGCGACGCTGCAGCGATCGGCATCGTTGTCTGTATCGCTGCAGCGTCGCTTAGTGTGACGGTACCTTTACCCTACAGACAGTATAATGACCTCTAGCTGTATAGTACCACCCACACAGTATACTGACTGCTTAGTAGCCACCAAACTGTTTAATGTCTCCAACACTGTATGATGGCTCCCTCACTGTAATCTCCACACTGTATGATGACCCCCTAGATAGTCTCCATATAGTATGATGCAACAAATAGTTCTCAATATAGCATAATGCTCTCCCCATAGGCCTCCATATAGTATAATCAACTCCTCATAGGCCTCTATATTATAATGCATTCCCCATGGGAATACTCTGTTTAGTATAATGCACTCCCCATAGGCAGATTTTATAACTTATAATGCACCCCTGTAAGCAGACTCTATATAGTATAATGCACCCCATAGACAGACTCTATATTGCATAATGCACGCCCCATAGGAAGACTCCATACTGTATAGTGCACCCCTCCATAGACAGACTCTTTAGTATAATGCACCCTTCCATAGGTAGACTCTATAGTATTCTGCACTCCCCATACGCTGACTCTCTAGTTAACTAGTGGCACAGTTTTATAGAGCAGTTCGTTAGGGACTCAGCGGTACCAAATATATGTGCTTTTATTGTTTTTTTTATTTACATAAATAAATGTATATTGGAAAAAATATTTACGGTATTTTTTCTTCAGGGATTTAGAATTTTTTTTTTTTGCACATTCTAATATTTTTTTAAAAACTTTTTTTACATGGTCCCAGTATGGGACATCACTATATAACATCAGATCGCTGTTCTGACTCTGCACTGCAGAGTATCAGATCAGGATCTGACAGGCAGGGAAGGAGGCATGCCAGCACCTGCACTCAGCAGGCGCTTATAAGCCACCTTCCTTGCAGGATCCGGAAGGACCCCGCGGCCATCTTGGTACCGGGGGGTCTCCATGGAGACCATGAGGACAATGTGATTGCATCACATTTTCCTGATGGAAGTGCGCAGGGAACCCCCTCCCTGTGCGATGCTCCTCTATGATGCTGTCACTACTGACAGCGGTATTAGAGGGGTTAATTGCCCGCCATTGGTGCTAGCACTGATTGTGGGTGTTGCTGCGGAGTGTCCGCTAACACATACAGCTGACACCCACATCCGATCTCCGCGGCACTCAGCGAGAGGCCGTGCGATCGGTGTACCGTACATATACTACTCTTTGCGGAGCAGAGCAGTATATGTATGGTGCATGTCGGGAAGGGGTAAAAATGCAAATAAAAATGGCCAGTCCTGAAGAGGTTAATGCTTCAGCATAAAAATGCCATCAACTTTGTGGGAACAGTTTGGTGAAAGCCCTTTCTGCTCCAGTTTGACTGTCCCCCTGTGCACCAAGTAAGGTCCATGAAGACAGGGTTGGGTGAACATGGTGTAGAAATATTTGACTTTCCAGTAAAAAGCCTAACCTCAACACTAGAGATGAGCGAACATCGTCATATCCCTCCTTATTTGGCAAGCTTTAGCGCTTACCAAAGAAGCTGCATCGGGAACCCGGATACCAGGAGTGCTCCCGATGATCAACTGTTCGGCACCGAAGCTGCTTGTGTCGCGGCTGAGTGACAGACACAACACATACATGGAGAACCTGTGTGTTGTGACTGTCACGCAGCTGCAACACATGCAGCTGCGGTGCCGAACAGTTGATCATCAGGAGCTCTCCAGGTATCCGGGTTGCAGATGCAGCTTCTTCGGTAAGCGCTATAGCTTGCGGAGTACCTGAATAAGGAGGGAGTCGACGATGTTCGCTCATCTCTACTCAACATCTTTGGGATAAACTAGAAGAGATTGTGACCCAGGTCCTCTCATTAAACATCAGTGTCTGACCTCACAAATACTTTTCTTGATTAATACGTGAAGTTTATGTGATGATTATCTTTAACCCCTTAGTCACAGAGCCAATTTGGTACTTAATGACTAGGCCAGTTTTTACAATTCTGTCACTGTAACTTTATGAGGTTATAGCTCTGGAACGCTTCAACAGATCCCATTGATTCTGAGAATGTTTTTTCATGACTTATTGTACTTCATGTTAATGGTAAAATTTCTACAATATGACTTGCGTTTATATATGAAAAAAACGGAAATTTGGCAAAAAAATTGAAAATGTTGCAATTTTCAATCTTTTAATCTTGTCCTTTAAATCAGAGTCATATTGCACAAAATAGTTAATAAATAACATTTCCCATATGTCTACTTTACATCAGCACACTTTTGGAAACAATTTTTTTGTTAGCACGTTAAAAGGGTTAAAAGTTGACCAGTGATTTCTCATTTTTCTAACAAAATTTATAAAACCATTTTTTAAGGGACTACCTCACATTTGAAGTGAGTTTGGGGGGTCAATATGACAAAAAATACCCAAAAGTGATACCATTCAAAAAACTGCACCCTTCAAGGTGCTCAAAACCACATTCAAGAAGTTTATTAACCCTTCAGGTGTTTTACGAGAACTAAAGCAATGTGGAAGGAAAAAAATGAACATTTTACTTTTTTCACAAAAATTTTCTTTAGACCCAAACTTTTTTATTGTCACAATAAATGTAACAAGAGAAAATGGACCACAAAATTTGTTGTGCAATTTCTGCTGAGAACACCGATACCCCGTATGTGGCGGGAAAGACACTATTTGGGAGCATGGCAGGGCTCAGAAAGGAGGGAGCACCGTTTGACTTTTTGAATGCAAAATTGAGTAGAATCAATGGCGGACGCCATGTCGCGTTTGGAGACCCCCTGATGTACCTAAACAGTGGAACCCTCCAATTCTAACTTCAGCTCTAACACAGCCCTAACCCCAACCATAACCCCAAAACAACCCTAACCCTAATCCCAACCCTAACCGTAATCACAACCACAACCATAACCCTAACAATCATATTAACCCCAATGCCACAACCCTAAACCCAACACAGCCCTAGCCCAAACCCTAACCATAGCCCAACCCTAACCTCAGCTCTAACCCCAACCTTAACCCTAGCCCCAACCCTAACCCTAATGGAAAAATGGAAAAAAATGTTTTTTTATTTTATTATTTTTACCTAACTAAGGGGGTGATAAACGGGGGTTTGCTTTACTATTTTTTTTTTATTTTGATCACTGTGATGATAGGGCCAATAGGGAAAATATCCTATTGTTGCTGGGTGTCGGCCGACAGATCTCAGCGGGCACACTGAGCATTCCAGGAAGAAGGGGCCGGGGGACAGAGCCTGATGGTCCAGGGACACCTGAGGTACTGGTGGGGAGGCTCGGGGGACCCCATTTCTCTCTCCTCTGGTATGCTAGATCATATCAGAGGAGAGAGAAATAAATGGGAAATCTGACCTTTTTTTTGCAATTGCCATTATTCCGTGAATAACAGTGATCACGAGTCTGGGGATGGTAAAAACAGACCCGAATCATGTTCGCTGGGCTCTCAGCTACCCGAGACCCGGGAGATTTTCCAACACTGGGGGGCGCTATAACCTTATTTCTCAGTGCCCTTAAAAAGTGACTCACTCTAAGGCTGGAGTCACACTCAGCGTAAGACAATACGGTCCGTTTTTTACGGCCGTAATACGGAGAAATGTTCCCAAAATAGTGATCCGTATGTCCTCCGTAGGCAGGGTGTGTCAGCGTATTTTGTGCATGGCATCCTCCGTATGTAATCCGTATGGCATCCGTACTGCGATATTTTCTGCGCCCCCTGGTGGATGTCCTCATATGACCTGGAGCGTGGGAAAAAGTTCCCAGGCTGCAGTTCATGAGGACAACCTGCAGGGGGCGCATCACCGCGACTGAAGGTAACTATAGGTAATTGACCTACATTTCCTTCATTCGCCGGGGCTTACAAGCACGAGCACAGCTGCATTAGCAGGGCTCCTGCTTGTAAAATATTTTAACCCCTTCAGATGGATTACCTCGTGGGACGTGACGGTTCATCAGAGGGTATGTATATTGTGGGTTTATTATTTTGCCAAGCGAGGGTCTTAGGTGGATTGAGAGAGCAATAAAATATTAAAACAACCTGTGTGTTTATTTCATTAAATTAATTTTTAATAATGTGTGTGTGTGTTTTTTAACCCTTTCAGACAATTGGATTAATAATGGATAGGTGACATAATTGACGCCTCTCCATTATTAATCTGGCTTAATGTCACCTTACAATAGCAAGGTGGCATTAACCCTTCATTACCCCATATCCCACCGCTACACGGGAGTGGGAAGAGAGTGGCCAAGTGCCAGAATAGGCGCATCTTCCAGATGTGCCTTTTCTGGGGTGGCTGGGGGCAGATGTTTTTAGCCACGGGGGGGCCAATAACCATGGACCCTCTCCTGGCTATTAATATCTGCCCTCAGTCACTGGCTTTACCGCTCTGGCGGAGAAAATTGCGCGGGAGCCTACGCCAATTTTTTCCGCGATTTAACCCTTTATTTTAGCAGCTACAGCGCCCAAATTTTGCACATACACACTACTAACATTAGTAGTGTGGAATATGCAAAAAAAAAAGGGGATATGAGATGGTTTACTGTATGTAAACCATGTCTCATATCCTGTCGGGTTTGGGAAGGAGAAATGAAAAGCCGGCAATTGTATTACTGGCTTTTCACTAACACTGCTGCGTATTTCTCGCAAGTCACACTGCTGGTCCATGTGGAATCCGTATTTTTCTCGCCCCCATAGACTTTCATTGGCGTTTTTTTGCGCAATACGCTGACAAACGCAGCAAGCTGCGATTTTGTACGGCCGTAGAAAGCCGTATAATACTGAACCGTAATATACGGCTGATAGGAGCAGCCCCATTGAGAATAATTGTGCCGTTTGTTTGGCGAGTTTTACGGACGTATTTTCTGCGCTCTTACGTCCGTAAAACTCGCTAGTGTGACGCCGGCCTAAGGAATAAGTTCCTTTAACTGCCGCCGTAAAAAGGCGTATCTGCGGTTATTAAGGGGTTAAAAAAAACTGTAAAGCTTCAGTTTTTACATGAACCACCGGTGTTCACATGATAGGGTGATGTTTCTCTAGGTAACGTTTTTTTTAAAAAAAAGTTTCTGTACGTAAAATCACGTTTTTTTTTTTTTTTTAAATTAGAAGCTGTAATTCTTGTCTGTGGACTGTGTGCATTATTACATTTTACCCTATTTACATGAATGAAAGTGAGCTGCAATACTAAACACAACCATAAATAAGAGTGGCGCTGTTTCCAAAGTATAGCAGTCATCATTCTCTATTCTCATACAACCCCTTTAAGTTTTATATGCATTGCATCTTATTCTCATCAATTATGATGTCATAATGTAGATTTTTTTTTTTAAAGAAGAACTTAGAGGACTCATTATGGATCGTTTAAGAAAACAAGACATGGTTATACTGTCCTACTTGTTTCTGATCCTGTTTGAGATCACCATTTCTGACACCAGAGAGTTTTTTACTGTGACGATACCACAGGAATGGGAAGGTGTCTCTATGAGGGCCGTCGTAGAAACCACAGAATGTAGCGTGACATGTGGAACAGGCAGCAAGAGAGAAAAACGGTGCCTTGTGGACGGATCCGGCGTCCATACAAACTGTGAGGTGGTGATGGTGGAATGTCTGAGTAATTGGCTGTGTGGTACAAAAGTGTACACTTTGAGGGATGGTGAACGTCTCACTATGGACTGTCAGATTCCAACATCCTCCAATTTTATCGGTGACTTCAAGTTTTACTACTGGAAGAAAGCAGCCGGTATTGTGAGCGTTAATGATAACTACTTCCGAACACTGAAAGTTAGGAATCCCTCCATCACATTTCAATCCATACAGGAAAAAGATGCTGGAACGTATCGCTGTGATGTTCAAAGAAACGGGGATATGAAAATAGTCAAACGCATTTACTTTGCGGTTAGGGTCATTACCCCTGGCATTATTGATATCAACTTCGACAAGAACGTCATCAGCAAAACCAAATTGGAAGCTTTGGCACAAGAGCATAATTCACTGGGTGCAAAGAAATTAATTGAAAAGTATGGCAGAACATCCACCTATGTAGTAATTGGGAGTGCTATAGGAATACTAATAGGGATTGTTGTTTTAGTGTTCTGCCGATGCAACTTTAGATCCAAAAATGAGGACTCTACTGAATTGTAGGATTGGCAAACGTCATCAAACATACATACGTACTTGGTGAGCAATTACTTAACCCATCCTATTCTCTAAATCAACACTGATTGCCAAGAAGAAATGAATTTGAGACATTGGAGCAACCTTTCCAGAACCAGAGAATAATCTATAATAGTACATAAATAAAATGCTGATGTAAAATTAATTTCTATCATGAGTAACTGGTTTTGAAATTAGTTTAATATTTGAGGATGTTGTGTGGAAGTTTGATCTTAGGCTAGGTTCACATTTGCGGTTGAGTCCGCAGCATATCGTCCGCAAACTCAAGTAAAAATGCAGCATTTTTTATCCGCATCAGCTTATACATGATTGGAAAAAAAAATGCATTTTTACATGCGTTTGCGCTTTTAATGCGAATGCGTTTGATATTTCCAGGAGGGCGTGTCTCAATGTGCGTGTCTAAAACAGTTCCTGGACATGCACAGTCTGAAGTACCCAAGCGCATCGAACGCATGCGTACGCAAAGACATGCATACGCCTGCGCATGTTTGACGGAAATTTGCCGCCTCAAAAATTCCAACATGGTGCGTTGGCCGCACCCCGCCGCACACCGCGAAAAAACGCATGCGTAAGCAAAAGCGGGCGAACGCATACAAACGCATGCATCTGCATCTACAATGTAAAAGATGTGAAATCAAGACGCATGTGGATGTATGCGTCAGAAACGCTGCGGACACAACCGCAAATGTGAAACCAGCCTTACATGGAAGCCTGTTCTTATACTTTCTAGTAATACATACTTTCAATATCAGTAATTTTTTTTATATTGATGAAATTGGCACAAACAAAATCTGGTGTATCATAATTTATTTTTTCTACAGATATTAATTGTGCTCTTAACATTTTGATTGCCATCTGTAAATTCGGGCTGCTCCAAATGGGCACAATGATTGTGACTAGGGTTGAGCGACTTTGACTTTTTTAGGGTTGAGTCATGTTTCGCAAAAGCCGACTTTTTGAAAAGTCGAGTCGGGCGAAATCGGCCAATTACTGCGAAAAGTCGAGGATCGGCCAGAACACAAAACCCTATGCACGTCAATGGGGATTATTTTTTTATTTATATTTTTTCTCTCTCTCTCTCTCTCTCTCTCCCTCCCCTCCGTCCCAGTCCCGAAAATTTCGTTTTACACATTGCAAATCCCTGCTGCGCACAAGCGATAAAATGATGATAGGCGTGCACGCCCCTAACCCCTATGTCATCACTCTGCCCACACTCCTTCATTGGCTGAAAAAATGGCACTAAACGCGTCATACGAAACGCGACTTTGGCGCCAAGATCGCGTACCGCATGACCGACTCCACACAGGGATCGGGTCGGGTTTCATGAGACGCCGACTTTGCCAAAAGTCGGCGACTTATGAAAATGAACGATCCGTTTCGCTCAACCCTAATTGTGACCCATCACATATTGCTACAATGAATTGCTGAAATGTATGTATTTGAAATATGTTAGTTACAAGGTATCAAACACCACTCATGGCTGACCAATGAGTAAAAAATAGCTTATTAGGTGATAAATAGTACAATTGATAAAAACTCCGAAGTAACATAGTAACATAGTTTTTAAGGTTGAAGGAAGACTTTAAGTCTATCTAGTTCAACCCATAGCCTAACCTAACATGCCCTAACATGTTGATCAAGAGGAAGGCAAAAAAAAACCCATGTGGCAAATAGTAAGCTCCACTTTTGGGAAAAAATTCCTTCCTGACTCCACATACGACAATCAGACTGATTCCCTGGATCAACGCCCTATCAAGGAATCTAGTATATATACCCTGTAACATTATACATTTCAAGAAAGGTATCCAGCCCCCTCTTAAATTTAAGTAATGAATCACTCATTACAACATCATACGGCAGAGCGTTCCATACTCTCACTGCTCTTACAGTAAAGAACCCGCGTCTATTGTTATGCTTAAACCTTTTTTCCTCCAGACGTAGAGGATGCCCCCTTGTCCCTGTCTCAGGTCTATGATTAAAAAGATCATCAGAAAGGTCTTTGTACTGTCCCCTCATATATTTATACATTAAAATAAGATCACCCCTTAGTCTTCGTTTTTCTAAGTGATTGATCGTTATGGGAGAGGAATACTGACCCTTCAACTATGCAATGGATGTACTTGCCCTCAGTTCTGGAACATTCAGATCTCATGGCTAAATGGATGACTTTTGTAGCTCTAATGCAGGCCAGATGCAAGAATGTTAATCCAGTTGTATGAGAAAAAGTCTTGAAGTTTTAAAACATTCACACTCCTTATCTATGAACGGTTCAAATATTTATGGACACAACTGTTTATCACTCTTACATAATGGTAGTTCTGCTTCACGTCACCTGTCTTATCTATGGCATTATTTCTGGGCTGTATTGTGCATAAATATGTGATTCTTCAGAATTTGTATTAGTCTATGCCTGATGAAGGGACCTGAGTAGTCTCGAAAGCTTGCAATTTGTTACCATCTTTTCAGTTAGCCATTAAAAGGTATCAACCACTGAGGACTCTCAATTCTAAATATTTTTCTATCTACTGGCTAACACGGTACCAAGATATATATCTTTCCTATATCAAATCAATATATGCCTGGCAATTTTTAATCACCTGCTGCACATATGTTCCTTCCTTTGTAACTTCTTTCATCCATTTCCTACTTCGAAATCTGTGAAGTGGTTAAAAGAAGTGACCAATTCATTCTTCTTGCGGTTTCTACTTGGAAGTCACAACTACAGGTGCTTCTTTCGAAATTAGAATATTGTCAAAAAGTTAATTTATTTCAGTTCTTCAATACAAAAAGTGAAACTCGTATATTATATAGAGTCATTACAAACAGGGTGATCTATTTCAAGTGTTTATTTCTGTTAATGTTGATGACTATGGCTTACAGCCAATGAAAACACCAAATCTCTATCTCAGTAAATTAGAATAATTAACAAAAAAACACATGCAAAGGCTTCCAAAGCTTTTAAAAGGTCCCTAAGTCTGTTTCAATGTGCTCTGTAATCATGGTGAAGACTGCTGACTTGACAGATGTCCAGAAGGCAGTCATTGACACACTCCACAAGGAGGGTACTCCAAAAAAGGTCATTGCTAAAGAAGCTGGCTCTTCAGAGTGCTGTATCCAAGCATATTAATGGAAAGTTGAGTGGAAGAAAAAAGTGTGGTAGAAAAAGGTGCACAAGCAACCGGAATAACCGCAGGTTTGAAAGGATTGTTAAGAAAAGGCGATTCAAAAATTTGGGAGAGATTCACAAGGAGTGGACTGCTGCTAGAGTCATTGCTTCAAGAGCCACCACACACAGAGGTATCCAGGACATGGGCTACAAGTGTCACATTCCTTGTGTCAAGCCACTCATGCCCAATAGACAATGCCAGAAGCGTCTTACCAGGGCAGAGGAGAAAAAGAACTGGACTGTTGCTCAGTGGTCCAGGGTGCTGTTTTCAGATGAAAGTAAATTTTGTATGTCATTTGGAAATCAAGGTCCCAGAGTCTGGAGGAAAAGTGGCGAGGTACACAATCCAAGCTGATTGAGGTCTAGTGTGAAGTTTCCACAATCAGTGATGGTTTGGGGAGCCATGCCATCTGCTGGTGTAGGTTCACTGTGTTTTATCAAGACCAAAGTCAGTGCAGCCATCTACCAGGAAATTTTAGAGCACTTCATGCTTCCCCGACGACAAGCTTTTTGGAGATGGAAAATTCATTCTCCTGCAGAAATTTGCACCTGTCTACACTGCCAAAAGTACCAATACCTGATTTAAAAACAACAGTATCACTGTGATTGACTGGCCAGCAAACTTTAACCCCATAGAGAATCTATGGGATATTGTCAAGTGGAAGATGAGAGACACCAGACCCAACAATGCAGATGAGCTGAAGGCTGCTATCAAAGCAACCTGGGCTTTCATAACACCTCAGCAGTGCCACAGGCTGATCGCCTCCATGCCACACCGCATTGATGAAGTAATTGATGCAAAAGGAGCCCTGACCAAGCATTGAGTGCATTTAATGAACATACATTTCAGTAGGCCAACATTTCGGATTTTAAAATCATTTTTCAAGCTGGTGTTGGAAAGTATTTTAATTTACTGAGATAGTGACTTTTGGGTTTTCATTGACTGTAAGCCATAATCATCAACATTAACAGAAATAAACACTTGAAATAGATAACTCTGCAATGACTCTATATAATATGAATAGAGAACAAGACCAGCACATCCAAGCTAGTGTGAACAGGCGCCAACCAAATATATATTATGAGTTTTACTTTTTGTATTGAAGAACTGAAATAAATTAACTTTTTGATGATAGTCTAATTTTGTGGGAAGCACCTGTATCTTATATATGAAATAAAATATTTAAAATAAAATGGTGGAAAAGCACTTGCAAAGATCACAAAGGAAATGCTTCAGGAAAAACACCTTTGGCGTTTTCTGGAAGCGTCTTCTGCTTCAAAACCAATGTAGGTTCAACGGGGTGTAAAAGATGTTGTGTGCACATACCCTTAGGCCCATTTCAATTAAGATTAACATATTGCATGCCACTCTTGATAAAAGGTATGCTGTAGTAAGATACGCCAAGGTCATTAAGATGCGAGCACCACTTAAGGTGCATCTTTTAGCTGGTGTGCGCCATTTACTTTCACTAAAGTAATCTGTCTAAATGTATGCCACTTTTATTGGGTTCCCTTAGTTTTTACCCTAAAACAGCTTCACAATGTCCCTAGTCCACAGACCAGAAATATGGGGTTTTGTGACATTTCACTAACAAGCATTCCATTGTATCTTTTTCCAAATTCAACACAACTTGACCCCATATCTTATAAATGCATTGGCCTTGATTTTTCAAAGCTTTCACACCAGAATTCTTGCGTAAAAGCTTTGAAAAGTTGCAAAACTCAGGTGCAACTTGGAGTTGCTCCAAAATCTTGCAACTTTGGGCGTTTTCACGTCAGTTTCCCCCCGTTCTCACAAAATGGGCAGCGTTGGGGCAGAATGGTGGTGAGGTGGGGTGGGACACCACAGCTCGTCTAATTCAAAAGCTGTGGGGTTCCCTACTCCAGAAATCTAACTCAGGTACCTGACTGGAGTGAGATTTCTGATATGGCGCACACCACTTGTCAGACGCTACAGATTCATGAATCAGGAGCGCCGGTCTTGATGAATTAGGCACAATGTGTTTTGCAGTAGTTCACAGGTTCAATGACTATGGAAAAACCACTACCTCTGTGGGGAGGTGCACACAACCATTTTCTCTCAATACTATAGAAATAATCCGATTTTTCTGATCAGACTCTGATCAGAAATTGATTATAGAGGCATCAGTTTTTGTCTGGGGTGGAGAGAGAAGAAAAAAAAATGTCTCCACCCTTTCCATTCTGTAAAAATTGGACAGAGAGTGGTCCAATGTTTTTCACAGACCCATAGTCTTGCATTGCTGATTTTCACCTGACACTTTGTTCAAATTCAGACATGTCTCCAATTTTTTTTCTTCGGAACACTCAGTGTGAGGAAAAAAACTGGACATATGCACAGCCACATAGAATATCATCGACACAAGTGCAATATAATTAATCGGTCATGTGCACGAGGCCTTATAGCTAATTTTTCACAAGGTTGAATTATTACACATTGTATGAATGTTTTCTGTAAGCCTGACTGAAAACTGTTCTGTGACTGAAATCAATGATGCTCAAAGTTTGCAAAACATAAGAGCTGATGATACAAGCGCGAAATTTCCCAATCACAACTTTCTTTCAGAACTTACCTTCTCACAAGATCCTAAAGTATTGGAGCCATTATATGCTTTAGTCCCTTCTAGAGATACCCGAAGATCCATTATCATAACCAACATATTTTACATTGACCTTGTGATCATTTCAGCAAGAGATAAAAGAAGAAAACCAAAGGCAATTGTAGAAAAAAAATGCTATTTATAAAGCATGTACACATGGCTTCATAAGACAAAATCCCCAAATGTGTCCCATCAAAAAGTGCTTGCACCCGCCCCACCTTCTAAAAGTAAATCCCACTTCAGTGTTAGGAAAACACATCTGGCACTATGCCCTTTTGCTTTTAGAGGGCACGTACAAGCAAGTTTTTTTTCCTTAAACTGCTTTCTACAGAAAAATGCCGTCTTTTGCTTTTAGGGATAGCTGTTTTTCATCTTCCGGGAAGTGTGAGGCCAAATCTTCCATCTTCAGTGTAATAGTTATGATGCCTCAAACTGCAAGATACCTTATCAGGACCAAGACTGCGACTGTTTTAGTCATGCAATTCTGAGGAGCAGAGTTTTCGACCATCATGCTGGTTCCTGTGGAAAAAAAACAAACTAATATAACAACGAACAGAAATAAATTAATAATAAGCAAAGGCTATAATGGGAAATTAAAGGGGTTGTCCACTTTTGGGAACAATTTTTTTTTATTTAAATGCATATTAGGGTTTAAAATAAAGTTTGCTATTGGGTTTCATTATACATTTTGCACAATTTGCCTACTACAACCTGTGCATTGCACTGTCTATTGCTATCTGCAGGATGAATTAATTGAAAATCTGTCAGTCAGTCAGCTTTGATGGTATAGTAGGTTGTAACTATTAGGCTGCCGTCACACTAGCAGTATTTGGTCAGTATTTTACATCAGTATATGTAAGCCAAAACCAGGAGTGGGTGATAAATGAAGAAGTGGTGCATATGTTTCTATTATACTTTTCCTCTAATTGTTCCACCCCTGGTTTTGGCTTACAAATACTGATGTAAAATACTGACCAAATACCGCTAGTGTGACGGCAGCCTTACATTTGTCTTTTTCTGAGCTCCTCTTAACTGATTTATGAGCACTAACCACATCAACTTTGAATGTGCAGAGAAACGAAGAACCCAATTACAAAAATTATTTTTAGCATTAAAGGTCGACAACACCTTTAAGGTGAATTTATTGATAATTCAGGCAATATGGTAAAAGTAAATATCTGGAAATCTTCTTCTGGAAAGAACTACTTTCCATTGCTTTTTTCTCACCCATGGTCTTATAGTGATGCACATTAGATGGCAGTCGGCTGAACGATGCTTCAGGTGATCATTCGAACGTTGGCCATCTTGGCCAACTCTTCCATATACAGGAGCACACATTCAGCCGATGGCTTTCTAAGAGAAAGCAGTGGACTGACATGTTGGCTGGTGGCTTATCTCAGGGAGAACAATGTGATCGGCAGTCAGAAATCAGTCATGCCCGATCGATATCTCTCCTGACCATCAGTTGGCCGATGCTCCCATATAAGTTACACTGCCGTCAGAACCTATCGATATTGGCTGGTTCGGCCGACATTAGTCTAATGTGTATGGGGACCATGATAGCAATCACGGCTGAAATTGCCAGACTTGATGCTACCATAAAAACCTGTGACTCCCAATCAGAGCCTCACCAATGGGAGGCACAGATACCTTGTGAAGCTGGGAGGAGTAGCTGCCAGTAGGATGAGGGTGTGTTTACATGGACAGTTCGGCGGCATGATGCGACTGCCAGTCGGTAAAATGTTATTGATTGGCAGTCGTTTAAATGGACCAAAGGAAACGATGCACCCTGAATGATCTATAATGGATAGTTAAAAGCGCATATGAAGCCATAGCTTTCGGCAGTGCGAGTCCTGTTTACACAGGATGATTGACCGCCAAGAACAGTGATGTTTTGCCCTGCGCAAAAGATCATTTCACCCAATGAATGAGCATTTTGCTTGTTCATCGGATGATCGTCAGCCTGTTTACATGGCGAGATAATTGTGAAACAAGCATTTTTAACAATATTCGTTCATGATTATCTTACTGTGTAAAAGCAGCTTAAGCATTCAGAAAAGAAATGTATGCAATATGTATGGCCAGCCTGAGAAAATGGCATTGATAGTCGCTTGCTCTGGAATGAGTAGAGCGTCCATATTTCTGACCACATTAATTATTCTCAAATATGTAATGTGTTTAGCCTTATATTAAATATTGTTTTTGCATAATGCAGGGAAGAGTGATATTTACCATATTTATTTTTATTTCTTATGTAGCGCCATCAATTTCTACATCACTTTACAGACATCATCATCACTGTCCCCAATGGGGCTCAAAATCTAAATGATCTTTTAGTATGATTTTAGAGTGTAGGAAGATACTGGAGTACCAGTAAGAAATCCATGAAAATTTCTCGCAGGTGTTGTCCTTGGCGGGATTTGAAACCAGGACCCCAGTGCTGCAAGGTTACAGTGTTAACCACTGGGCAACCATGCTGCATGTATGCCCATTCTTCAGTGACAAATCATATTTCTAAGCCTAACTAGCAAAATTGTGTTAGTCCTCAATCTCATCTCTATATGAAATCCTCCCCTGTACTCATTACCTTCTCTCCGCTCTTATACTTTCCCATACTCTTGTGTCTTTCGGCTACTATCCAAATCTCTACTTCTTAAACTGATTGTCCACTACCCGGACAACTCCTTCTGACTCATCATGTTCATATTCCCTCCTTATAAAATAATAACACCTATACTTACCTCTGATGCTGTTCCAATACCGCTGGAACAGCACCAACTTCAGAGGTGAGTAAGGTGTTATTATTTTATAAGAAGTGAACATGGATTGAGAAGGGGTTGTCCCAGTAGTGGACCACGCCTTTAAGTACATTGAAAGAGGGCCTGAAGCCTTTCTTGAAAAATATAGTATTACATGTTAGGTGTAATAGATTTCTGAACATGAGTCTTTGATCCAGGGATTTATTTTGGATTATGTTTGGAGCTGGGAAAGAATTTTTCTTCCAAAATTGGGCAATTAGCATCCACCAATCAACACAGTAGGATTATAGATTGGACCTGAAGGACCCCAGTCATTTTTTTTAACCTTATCAATTATGTAGCTGTGCCATCTGCCTCTTTCGACAGATCTCCGCCTGGCATAAGGGCACCATCACAAATCCTGACTCAATGCTTGACAGAGAAACGATACTGTATTCATAAGGCACTGTGTATAAATAACTATGTGACAAGCTCTGTTTAGAGGTGACAATGAAGTCACGCCAGGATTGGTAACCAAAAGAAGGGCTGCTGATGCCCTCGGATAAGGTGTTTATCAGAGTTCCGTGGTAGCAGCCACAGATTATTGATGTGGCTGATAGACCGGGTTTTGCGAATCTGTTCGCAACAACTCAAGCTTTGATTTATTATGGCACTATTAATATAGATAATTGGTACCTGAATTTGTTGGAATATGCACCTCTGCTGACATCCCATCTCCTCCTAATCCAGTGGCACGTAGCTGAATAGTCACATGATCGGCACCTTCGGAGAGTGGCAGCTCTGCTTGTGTCTTGCTTGTTACATATAGGACAGGAGTTGAATGGGAATCGACTATATAAAGTATCTACACAAAGAAATTGAATTGTAACTAAGGAGAAAACACAAAGGGAGAATTCTTAACTGCTCTTTACAATGGATACCTTGTATTCAGTTACAGAAGATTCATTCTTCATTGATGTCACTGGGTCCCACTTAATTCTGACACTGGAACGGGAAAGTGTCCAGGAAATATTGCCGGGGGGTCTATTTGGAGCTGAAGAGTTGCAATTGATTAGTTTCTCCTAGGCACAGTCTAAATCGTGTATGATCTAATGATAACATTGATCATAAGATTTACACAAAATGAATAAGATTATTTATATGACTCTTTTGGTGATATACGTACGTGATTTGGGAGTAGTAACATTGGCAATAGGGCTCGGTGGTCCAGTGCCAGCTCTATTGTAAGCACGAACTGTCACATGGTAAAGAGTATTTGGCTTCAGTCCACTCACTCTGGCAACTGTGTCTAGGCTCTCTGACCTCACCCGATCAGCCGCACCTTCTTTATCACCCACTTTCCAGTATCTTATCTGTTTGAAATGAGACAGTTAATGCACATCTCCCACCCATATGCCTGATACTGGCAACTGTTGCAGATTTTCCCTGCGTAAATGTGCAACATTTTCAACCTGTGTAGGACCTATCCCAAATAACTTTGGAAAATGGGTACTAAAGTTGGAAAAAAAATATGTGTACTGCCCTGGTCCGGCATCTAGTCTGGTCCTCTGTGGCAGCCTGACCAAGGAAGTCTTCACTCCTGTGGCCAGTATTCTCTGAACAGCATTTTGGGCACATTTGATGTTTTCACCAGTTGCGGACATATAGCTGGTGCAGCTGCATTGGGACCCAGAAGTGGAGGGGGCCCTTGTTGGGCAGTAATACTGTAATGTAATTATAAAACGTCCTCTCTTACGTACAGTTCTATCCCTTACATACCGCATTTTTGTTAATCACAGCGCCCTCTCTTTATTACATAGTCATCTTTTGTTAATTTAAGATGCCTACTGGTGGAGCACACATCTGATCAGAAGATCAGTCCATTAGAAAAGACGCTTTGCCATGCTTCATCAGCAGTCAATGCATTATATATCTAACAAGAGAGGATGATATGTAATAAAGACAGGGCTCTAGATAATCTGATGCGTAAGGTACGGTGCTGTACATAAGAAAGGGCACTGTGTAATAAGGGATGGCAATATACATAATAAAGGAGACTATGTAAGATATATACACTGCTCAAAAAAATAAAAGGAACACTTAAACAACAGAATATAACTCCAAGTAAATCAAACTTCTGTGAAATCAAACTGTCCACTTAGGAAGCAACACTGTTTGACAATCAATTTCACATGCTGTTGTGCAAATGGAATAGACAACAGATGGAAATTATTGGCAATTATCAAGACACGCTCAATAAAGGAGTGGTTCTGCATGTGGGGACCACAGACCACATCTCAGTACGAATGCTTTCTGGCTGATGTTTTGGTCACTTGAATGTTGGTTGTGCTTTCACACTCGTGGTAGCATGAGACGGATTCTACAACCCACACAAGTGGCTCAGGTAGTGCAGCTCATCCAGGATGGCACATCAATGCAAGCTGTGGAAAGAAGGTTTGCTGTGTCTGTTAGCGTGTCCAGAGGCTGGAGGCACTAACAGGAGACAGGACAGTACACCAGGAGACGTGGAGGGGGCCGTAGGATGGCAACAACCCAGCAACAGGGCCGCTACCTCAGCCTTTGTGCAAGGAGGAACAGGAGGAGCACTGCTAGAGCCCTGCAAAATGACCTCCAGCAGGCCACAAATGTGCATGTGTCTGCAAAAACGGTTACAAACCGACTCCATGAGGATGGTCTGAGTGCCTGATATCCACAAATGGGGGTTGTGCTCACAATCCAACACCGTGCAGGACGATTAGCATTTGCCACAGAACACCAGGATTGGCAAATTCTCCACTGGCACCCTGTGCTCTTCACAGATGAAAGCAGGTTCACACTGAGCACATGTGACAGGCGTGACAGAGTCTGGAGACGCCGTGGAGAGCGATCTGCTGCCTGCAACATCCTTCAGCATGACCGGTTTTGCAGTGGGTCAGTAATGGTGTGGGGTGGCATTTCTTTGGAAGGCCGTACAGACCTCCATGTGCTCGCCAGAGGTAGCCTGACTGCCAATAGGTACCAAGATGAGATCCTCAGACCCCTTGTGAGACCATATGCTGGTGCGGTTGGCCCTGGGTTCCTCCTAATGCAGGACAATGTCAGACCTCGTGGCTGGAGTGTGTCAGGAGTTCCTGCAAGATGAAGGCATTGAAGCTATGGAATGGCCCGCCTGTTCCCCTGACCTGAATCAGATTGAACACATCTGGGACATCATGTCTCGTACCATCCACCAATGTCATGTTGCACCGCAGACTGTCCAGAAGTTGGCGGATGCTTTATTCCAGGTCTGGGAGGAGATCCCTCAGGAGACAATCTGCCGCCTCATCAGTAGCTTGCCCAGGCGTTGTAGGGAGAGCATACAGGCATGTGGAGGCCACACACTACTGAACATCATTTCCTTGTCTTGAGGCATTTCCACTGAAGTTGGATCAGCCTGTAACTTCTTTTTCCACGTTGATTTTGAGCATCATTCCAACTCCAGACCTACGTGTGATATTAGTTGTGATTTCTCAACACATTCCACTATGTAATGAACAAAGATTTACAACTGGAATATTTCATTCGGTGATAGCTAGGATGTGGGATTTTAGTGTTCCCTTAATTTTTTTGAGCAGTGTATATACAGTGGGTACAGAAAGTATTCAGACCCCTTTAACTTTTTCAAACAAAACAAAAAAATGATGAAAAGCACTCACCGTCCTTAAAATTCCAGTCCTATATTACGACACACAAGTCATTAGCAGGAAAGCAAGGGAGAATGTGAACTGTGAACGGACAACGGCCGTTTTGTGTTGCCACGCTTCCACGGGTCCTTCAATGACAACCAGTTTTCCTGTCCTTGCAGCTGAAAAACACCCCTATAGCATGATGCTGCCACCACCATGTTTCACTTTTGGGATTGTAGTCTGGGAGTCCTTAATGTGTTTTTTAACAAACTCTATGCGGGCTTTTATATGTCTTGCACTGAGGAGAGTCTTCCGTCGGGCCACTCTGCAATAAAGACTCGACTGGTGGAGGGCTGCAGTGATAGTTGACTTTGTGGAACTTTCTCCCATCTCAATTGGCATCTCTCGTGGCTGACCACAGTGATCTTGGGGCTCTTCCTTACCTCTCTCACCAAGAGACTTCTCCCATGATTGCTCAGTTTGGCTGGATGGCCAGGTCTAGGAAGACTTCTGGTGGTCCCAAACTTCTTCCATTTAAGGATTATGGAGCCCACTGTGCTCTTGGGAACCTTGAGTACTGCAAAAATTCTGTTGTAACCTTGGACATATATATGTGCCTTGCCACAATTCTGTCTCTGAGCTCCTTGGTCAGTTCCTTTGACCTCATGATTCTTATTTGGTCTGACATACACTGTGAGCTGTGAGGTCTTATATATACAGGCATGTGGTTCAAACCCCACGAAGGACAACATCTGCAAGGAGTTTGTATGTTCTCTCCGTGTTTGCATGGGTTTGCTCCGGGTACTCTGGTTTCCTCCCACATTACAAAGACATACTGATAGGGAATTTAGATTGTGAGCCCCATCGGGACAGCGATGATAATGTGTGCAAACTGTGAAGCGCTGCAGAATATGTTAGCGCTATACAAAAATAAAGATTATTAGAGTATAAGCATTTGACACTGAATACTTTCCTTACCATCTCTCTCTCTCTCTCTCTCTCTATAGGTAAAAAAGTAAAAAAGAAAAGGAACAGCACACTTTCTACTTATCTTCGGGTGCAGGCCCCCAGGATAATAGTCCATATATCCAAGCTGGTCAATATACAGAAAAAACGAGGCAGCACTCCATCTTTGCAATGTTAGACGTGCAGGATTTTAATCAACCCACTGGTTTGGGCGACGTTTCGGCTCAGGCTTGAGAAAGGCTCAGTCTGAGCCGAAACGTCGCCCAAACCAGTGGGTTGATTAAAATCCTGCACGTCTCTCTCTCTATATATATATATAATGTGTGTGTATGTGTGTGCATATATATATATCCTGGTTTTCACGGCCTTAGGTATACCTCATATATGATATAGCACCCAGGAGTGAATACTGCAGTGGTCCAGCTGCCAGAAAGGACAAGAATAAATGCTATAGCAGGGCAATGTGAATCTGTCTGCTCATCTCCAATAGCTACACAATAGCAGTTGTCTGCCTAGTACTTATACTTTACCTCATATCCCAATAAAATCCCTCTGACAGTGGCCACAGACTTCCATTCCACCTTAATCTCAGAAGATGATAGAGCTGTTGCTTTAACATCAGATGGTGAGACGCTCGGCTCTAGGGACCAGAAAATGACATATCATATAATAAGCTCATGAAATAGTGAGAAAAAAAAAAGTAAACACCCCCAAAAATATAGCATATCTTTTTATGTATACTTTAAAATGCAAATTCTTTAATTTATCACAAAAAAAATATTTTTGAGAAGTCGTAAATCAAAGTCAGACCTGCATGAAGTACTGCTAGCAAACAGTTATAGCTTGGTATCCAGAAACCTAAAGATTAAATAAACTCCTGAGTATCATACCCTCCTCTGCAGAGTACACAATGGTTTTCAGGCTTTCAGGTCCTTCTCCTTTCTGATTAAATGCCTTGATCGTGACATTGAAGGGGGTGTAAGCTGCTATGCTCTCATTTCTATAGACAAAGTGTTCTGACTGCGCCCCAAGAATTTTTACTGTCTGCCAGGACTCCTCAGTCGTTCTCTTGAAGGCAATAATGTATCCAAAGCCATCTCCATGTTGGTACTGTCTCTCCAATGGCTGTTATACCAAAAACAAGAAAACTATGATAATGAATGAATTCATGCATACATGTGCTCGCACCTGACAATTCTGAAAGCTGTGGACAGGGTTGGACTGGCCCACCGGAGAACCGGAGGATTCTCTGATGGGTCCAGGCATTGACACCTGCTGGCATACTGGCCAGTAGCTGCCTAGGTCCCCCACTGCTTCAGGGGCCCCAGCCAGTGGCGTGTCACTAATAGCGACACACCCAGCAGCTATGGGGCCCCTGAGTCAAGGGGGCACGCCTGGTGCCAGCGGAGCAGCAGCTGGAGACAGGAGTCTGTCTCCGCTGCTAAAGAGAAATGAATATTCACACTTCCCCACGCCCCCATGGGTGTGGAGAGAAGTGAACATTCATTTTACTTTAATAGCAGGCAGTGTTAGCATGTAAAGCCAGTGTGGCTGCATCTGTGCCCCTGCAGGGTGGCTAACCCTGTGGGCATTTGGCTGGCAGGGAGCGATCCCTGCAGCTTGGCAGCGGAGCAGAGCTGCAGGATCAGATGGCGTCCTGCTTCCTGCCCGGCGCTTCCTGTCTGACACAGCACAGCTGGATGACGTCATCATTCAGTGCGTAGCTGTTTCAGACAGAAATCTGCCAGTGACGAAGATGCTGCCGGGATGTGCTGCGGCTGCGGGGAACGTTCGAAGAGGTGAGTGGTGCTGTGTGTCTGTCTGTGTGCATGCATGTGTAGGTGGTGCGGTGCTTTGTGCGTATGTGACAGTGGTGCGGTGCTCTGTGTGCGGTGCTGTGTGTGTATTTGGAGATGTGTGTATTGGAGATTGGCAATGATGTGGGTCATGGAGAGAGCAGTGATGGGGTGGTGGAGGAGAAGGCAATGTTGATGGTGGTGGAAAGGACGATAGGGGTGTTTGGGGGAGACAATGATGGAGGTGTTAAAATGGACAATGATGAGGTGGTGGAGGAGAAGGCAATGATGGTTGTGGGGGAGGCAATGATGGAGGTGTTGATATGGGCAATGATGGAGGTGTTGAAATGGGAGATGAAAGAAAGCAATGATGGTTGTGGTGTAAAGGACAATGGTGATGGTGGGGGAGGAGGCAATGATTGAGGTGGTGGAATGGGCTATGATGGGGTTGTGGGGGAGAAAGCAATGATGGAGGTGGTGATGAAGACAATGATGGGGTGGAGGGGAGAACAATGATGGATGGAGGTGGAGGGGGGCTGCATTATACCCTATGAGGGGGGCTGCATTATCCTTGAGGGAACTGCATTATATTCAGTGGGGGGGCTGCATTATATTCTGTGTGGGGGCTGCATTATTCTCTCAGGGGACTACATTCTATTCTGGGGGCTACATCATGCTATATGAGGGGGGCAGCATTATGCCTTATGGGGGGTTGCATTATACTCTGAGGGGGCTGCATTATACTATATGAGTGGGGCTGCATTATACCCTATGAGGGTGCTACATTATATTCTATGAGGTAGCTGCATTATACCTTATGAGGGGTTGCATTATATTTTGTGGGGTGCTGCATTATACCCTATGAGGGGGGCTGCATTATATTCTATGAGGGGACTGCATTCTTTTCTATGAAGGGGGGCTACATTATATTCTATGAGGGAGGCTACATTATATTCTATGAAGGGGGCTACTGTATATTCTATGAGGGGGCTACCCCAACCCCTGCTACATAATCAAGACGTATACTACCTTATATTATACCCTGATATTAGCACGTTTTACTGCACAATTGGTGGTCTTGTATTTATTTCTATATAGCTACATATTGGGCCCCAAGAATGATTTTCTTTGGTGGGCCCAAGGTGTTTCAGTCCGACGCTGGCTGTGGATAATGCTGTAAACCCAGTCATATTAAGTAATTTTTTAAAATTTACCTGGGGCAGATTTACTTTTTAATATTTAGACACCGTAACCTTAGACTTGGCAGTCTGACAATGCACCAACGTTATTGCAATGGCTCATGTTGGATGATGAATTTGGGACATCTTTAGACACTTCACACAACCTAGCAGTGGGCTTAGGGCCGCCTTCACACTTCCGTCTTTTTTTTCTGTCACAATGCATTGTTTTGTGAAAAAAACGGATCCAGCAAATGTTTCTGCTGGATCCGTTTTTTTTCTCATAGACTTGTATTAGCGACGGATGGCCTTCCGTTTCATCCGTCGTGCGCAGGATCCGTTGTAAAATTGCTGTTTGTTGGGCAGAGACAACACACAGAGGAACGTTTTTTCTGTACGTCGGAAAATTGCTTAGCGGCGGATCCTGCGCTGTCCGTCGTTGGCTATAATGGAAGCCTATGGACGCAGGATCCATCGCTGACTGTCAAAAGCAGGAATCCAGTGACGGATGCCATCTTTTGAAACTGAGCAGAAGAATTTCCCATCAGGGAAATTCTCTCTTGCTCTCTCTCTCTTTTTACTATTGATGCTGCCTATGCAGCATCAATAGTAAAAATATATAATGTTAAAAATAATAAAAAATAATAAAAAATCATGATATTCTTACCTTCCGGTGTCCCCCGCAGCCTTCACGCGGCCTTCCTGATACTCACGATGCTGCTGGCAGCTCCCGTTCCCAGTAATGCCTTGCGAAATGACCCGATGACGTGCGAGACCGCTATGTCATCACAGGTCATTGCCTCGCAAGGCATTACTGGGAACGGGAGCTGCCGTCAGCATCGCGAGCATCAGGAAGGCTGCGGGGGATGCCGGAGGGTAAGAATATCACAATTTTTTTTTTATTATTATTTTTAACCTGGGTTGTGTTGCGTATGCGTTTTCGCAGCGGAAAATCGCAGCGAAGACGCATACACAACAGGTGCACATAGCCTCGACGGATCCGTCAAAAAAACGGACCCAGTGCATCAATTTTTTACAATCTGCACAGGATCCATTTTTTCAACATTTTGACGGATTGTGACTAGTGAAGAGTGAATATACTCGTTACTCGAGATTTCTCGAGCAAGCTCGGGTGTCCTCCGAGTATTTGTTAGTTCTCGGATATTTAGTTTTCCTTGCAGCAGCTGAATGATTTACAGCTACTAGACAGCTTGATTACATGTGGGGATTCCCTAGCCACCAGGCAACCCCCACATGTACTCAGGCTGGGTAGTAGCTGTAACTCATTCAGCTGCAGCGATGAAAACTAAATCTCCGAGCACTTACAAATAATCGGAGGACACCCAAGCGTGCTCGGGAAATCTTGAGTAATGAGTATATTCGCTCATCACTAATTGTGACTAGTGATGAGCGAGTGTACTCGTTGCTCGGGTTTTCCCGAGCATTCTCAGGTGATCTCCGAGTATTTGTTATTGCTCGGAGATATAGTTTTCATCACCTCAGTTCCATGATTTACGGCTTCCAGATACGCTGAATTCATGTGAGGAATTCCTGTCTGTTAGGGAATTCCCACATGTATTCAGCCTGTCCAGCAGTCGTAAATCATTCTGCTGAGGTGATGAAAACTATATCTCCAAGCAATAACAAATACTCAGAGATCACCCAAGCGTGCTCGGGAAAACCCGAGCAACGAGTATACTCGCTCATCACTAAGTGTGACTGATTGTAAAAAACGGAAGTGTGAAAGAAGCCTTAGCTTATGCAAACATTTTGGCTCACATTGGGACTTCTTAGGTCACACCTCTTTTCTGTATGCAAATTGCCTCTTCTGAGAAAAAGAGGACTTAAACTCTACAGCGCCACCTATTGGAAGTAGCGATCCTACAAGTCACAATCAACCTCTTTTCTGCTAAGATATATGCCCCTTTCTTAACAAATTATGTTGTTTCACTTAACATTGACTCACCTTCCAGGTAATTGTGAGCTCATTTGGTGCCCCTCCTCCACCATTAAGACCTGATGGGGCCACAATAGGTTCTAAAAGGAATCATAGGAGATATTAGGTACTACATGTCTCAATAATAAGTTATGTTGATATGGCATTTACTAAAATTGTTACCTTAGAATAAATATGAATCTTAATTTTTAAAAAAATAAATAGAAAAGTGACAGTAAATAGTATTATGTTCCTTGATTACATTGACATTATTCACATGCATAACCAGGCTTGAACTGGCCCACATGGGAAGAGATGAATTCCCGGTGGTCCCCCGTGCAGGAGTGGACCCTCCCACACTTCTATCAGTAGTTGGCACAATACACTTGATTCACTATGTACAGGTAAAGGCAGCATCTCATCATTTATATACAAATCTACCCAGCTTATTATTATATAGAAGCATAGGTACATTTGTAAATGAAGTGTATAATTTGCATGTAGCTGAACAGTGGGCCCCCAGAGTCATTGTTACTTGTAGATCCTTGGCAGACCAATGCAACTCTAGGCATAACCATTGGGGGTGAAGAGGTTGTAGTTGTCCCTTGGCCCTAGAGCCTGGAGGGCCCCAAAACCACACTGTCATAGTTCTGATTACTGTGATATCACTGCTTATTATTCCCATTATGCTGTGACTTATGTATCACTACTTTGACATGACTATGTTAACGGAATGTGAACTGGGGACATGAAAAACATGTGTTTCACTATTATCTTGCCAGTTAAACAAGCTGCCGATCACCTGATAAATGAGCGCAATGCTCATTCATCAGGTGAAATGTTCTTTTATGCAGCATAAAAGAAATCCTTTCTTGGTGGCACATTGTTCTGTGTAAACAGGACTGAAACTGCTGAGAACAATGGCAGCTTATGCGCAATGAGCAACATAGCACAGATCGCTCAGTGCGAATTATCAGAAAGATCAGTGGTGGATTCATGCCGCCGTTCTTTCCTTGTGAACGGACACTTGGTATCCATATTGTGGCATTACTGTGTGCATTGTTTTTCATCAGTATTACCCCTTTGGTTAGCGTGGTTAGTGAATTCTTTGGCCATTGTCGTATTTTCATTACTTGTATTATCCATTTTTAGACAAAAAGTATAACAGGTCATAGAAGTGATCACATTCATTTACTCTTGGCACTCAGGAGAAATTTGTTGCAAGATTCAAAAATAGATTTTTATTTTGGTGCATCCAGCTCAACATATAAACGTTTTCGGTCTCGACAACTGAGACCTTCATCAGATATAGTTGTCAAAGTGTATTGTAAAAGAAACAGTCTGCATACAGATACAGGTCATAGCATGCAGTACGGGTGGCGGAATGGGTGAATCCGTCCTAGAACTGCGTGAAGCGTGAGTCCTGTTCAACAGGTGGGGAAGTGGAAAACCCTCCACTAATGAGTGTGGGGGACATGCGGCTAAGGTGCACAGTGGGCTACCTGGAGACCATGGATGGTGTGTGTGGGTCACACACTGGGTGAAATGCTAGCCAGGGAGCGGGAGCGCAAGGCGCCTGAGAAATAGCAGGGCAGTATACAGCGCTTTTGGCAAAGCGAGGTGCTCGCAGGGTGAGGAGCGCTGAACGATGCCGATGCCAGGGGCGGTGTGGACGCTGTGCTGAGAAGCAGGGAGACGCTCCCGGGGCTGCTAGGAGCCCCGGGAGCGTCTCCCTGCTTCTCAGCACAGCGTCCACACCGCCCCTGGCATCGGCATCGTTCAGCGCTCCTCACCCTGCGAGCACCTCGCTTTGCCAAAAGCGCTGTATACTGCCCTGCTATTTCTCAGGCGCCTTGCGCTCCCGCTCCCTGGCTAGCATTTCACCCAGTGTGTGACCCACACACACCATCCATGGTCTCCAGGTAGCCCACTGTGCACCTTAGCCGCATGTCCCCCACACTCATTAGTGGAGGGTTTTCCACTTCCCCACCTGTTGAACAGGACTCACGCTTCACGCAGTTCTAGGACGGATTCACCCATTCCGCCACCCGTACTGCATGCTATGACCTGTGTCTGTATGCAGACTGTTTCTTTTACAATACACTTTGACAACTATATCTGATGAAGGTCTCAGTTGTCGAGACCGAAAACGTTTATATGTTGAGCTGGATGCACCAAAATAAAAATCTATTTTTGAATCTTGCAACAAATTTCTCCTGAGTGCCAAGTATATTTTCATTTACATTTACGGGTTGGATCCCTAACTTGAGCACCTCCCAAGAATCCCTGAGTGCCGTGGTCACCACTTTCCACATTCATTTACTCACCAGCCTCTTTTGTTCGTATTATGGCTGATGGAACACTGGGTTCTCCATCTCCTAAAATATTGCTAGCAACCACTCGGAATAGATAATCCGTCCATGGTGTAAGTCCCACTACCAAAGTAGTTTCTGCATTTCCCTCCACGGCGACAGGGTCTGTAAAGTAAAGAGTTTAGACAATATACATAAACCAAAGAAAAATGTTAAATATATATTGGGTAAAGAGTGGAATGACACTCTTCTTCGTGAAAACATATGCTTTTAGAGGCCTCTAATAGTTTGTACAAAACGGAACGTCATTCATGGAAAGCAACGGAGCTACAGACTGACTTGCCTCTATTGGGAAACAAGCATAATAAAATGGCCTGGAGACCGGAAATCAATTGATCTGGAAACAAAACTAGTTCAACGAGCATCCCTGGAAGTCCAACAGAATTCCCAATCCATCTCGACAGCACAATATGGTCTCAGAACACATTTTCTAGAGGCTTCCAACACTCAGAAGCATATAAGCTTTATTGTCTACTGATGTGGAAGAAAACAATAAACTCCACATTAAGTGATGAACCAACAAAAAATGCATCATCATCATGTCTGAGAAACGACAATATTCATGGTCAGCAATAAGTGGCTCAGATTTCTTAGAAGAAAAATGATACCCTTAATGTGATTGGGTGATGAAACTCAAGAGTCAGAAAGATTGACCACAGCTGAGAGAGATTTTTTTTTAGCAAGAGCTAGAGTAAAAGGGCTGAGGATCACAGAAGAGTGTTTAATGTTTCCATGTTGGATATTTTTTGATTAGTATTGGAAACCTCATGCCGTCACACCAGCTGATGGCACAGAGGGTAGCTGTTGTTGCCTTCGATTCTAATTCCTCCATACATTGGAAGAACAAAACAATCAAAGCATCAAGGACTATTCCACTACCGAGGAAAAACATTCCTGGACGCTCGGAGAAGACGCAGGATGCACAAGGTCAGAAATACGTAAATTATATTCAGGCATCAGTGAAATGCACACTGCTGTTCGAAAAGAAATCTGATGTATCATTCTATTAAAATCACAGCAGAAACAACCTGAAATAATGATGAATTTTTCACTTCACTTCATACCTCATGGGACTAGATCCACAGTGCATTTGATATTCATGTTTCTGAATTTGCTACATAGCTCAAGCTTTCCACTTCTGAAATCATCCATTAACACTGACCTGTCCGTGCTTTTTTCCACTCTTCCTTTTCTGGCTCTCTGACTTCCACTGTATAGCGACTGATTGGATTATGGTTATCAAAGCCTCGACTCCAGCTCAGTTCAATGCTTGTTTCCTTTGCATTTCTCGCTACTAGACCTCCTGGTGGTCCAGGGGGTCCTACATGAAGCAAACACATGAACATTTTGTTCTTCATGACACCAATTAACCTACTGACATTTACATGTCAAAATAACCAAGTCAATAATTGTGTAACACATAATCAAAAGATTGCTTTAGCAGTAGAATCTAAATTCATTCTTCATAGCAAACCGTAAGGAATTGATACAGAAAGTACATAGTATGTAAAGATCTAAAGTACATTACTCTAGTACTCCAGAGACCAGATGCAAGCACCAGTGTTACCTCGTTAGATGCAAGCACCAGGGTTACCTCGCACAAGGAGAGAAGCTGAAGCAGAGGTTCGGTCCACCACAGTCTGAGCCGTACATGTGTATTTTCCAGCATGCCTCAATTTAGTATTAATAATATGAAGGTCCCCAACAGATTCATCCTGCAAAAAAAGGGCTTTGTCTTAGACACAGCTGCTAACAATGTATTACTATGAATGTCATTCACACAGAGGAGTTTATAATCACTCCGGCCGCATTAGTAGTCCTCCAAACTGGAAGAAATTTGTTTTACTGCTCGATATTTTAGATAAGGTATTATGATATAGTGAAGATTAAACATAAATAATGAGATTTAATATACAATACCCGTGAAACTTTTAGATAATGTTCTTCTGCCTTCTCAAAGTTAATGGGCATTCCATCCAGTTCCCATGTGAATGTGAGATCCATGGTAGGATCATGTGACGCGTGGCACTGTAGTGTAACACTGTCCCCCTCATTGATGTCTGCTCCTGAAGGGGCCAACGTAATTCTTGTTGCTTCTGTAAGATAAAAATAGTTGAATTTCTCAGCTGACTGTAACAGAAGGCATTTTCTGGCATTAATACATAAAATATGGCATTTAGACTGAACATCATATTTCTCTGTTCCCTATGGGAATGGTTCTGTCTCACATATATGTCAAATACAGAAGTTAGGGCTTCGGCATCGCACGGAGTTCCATTAATTCATCTGGACATTTAGGCTCCTATCTAAATAGAGAATCACAGTTTCAATATTTCTTATCACTCTCGGTAGGAAGTGTGGTTGTATGTGACAACCTGCCCAATGAAGCATTTGGGTCTATTGGTACATATTTTTTTTCCCAAAGATTTCTCTAGATCAACCTGCAGGATAACAGGATGCAATAATTATATCACTCTTATTATGTATATTTGAAAAAATGTGTAAAATTCTCAATTATTTAGTTTACCATCCTCATACAGACTGGACTATGTAGCAATGTATTGTTATATCTGTAGCCATCTCACCCCTCACACTAAGAATGCCAGTGCTATTGGACTTCCCCATGAGATTTTCTGCAAAACAGGTATAGTTTCCTTCGTCTGCTCGAGATATGTTCTTCAAGATTAGTGTTCCATTAGTAGTGACGGTAATCCTGTCAATAATCAAAAAGACAGAATTATCATTAGAATAAAGTTCATGAATATGGATATAGCTCTAGATCAAAGACTGTTTGACATCAAGAATTGATTTTTGCTTTTGCCACATGCTTCACCCCATACTTGCTACTGTTGCGTAAAAGTTCAGTCCCTTTACTCCATAAGATGACTGGGGTTGGGGCAGCCCTCGGATTACAATGTATCTTGATTTCTCCACCTCGAGCTGCTGGAATTAGCGGTTTTACAGGTGAAAGACGGAAATCAGGAGCCATAGCTTGATGGAAAAAGAAGAAAAAAGAGAAAAACAAAGTATTGTATTTGTTAGACATAAAATACATATTGTGGATACATCTGTTGCTACATTCTGCCTGTTTTCAGATCATGAAGAGTGATTAAAGAGAACCAGTCCCCAGAGAAAAACGCTATTAACCTGCAAAAATATTTCCTGGATCTGTACATTCCTAAAGCAAGAATCTGCAAAATCCATAGTCCATGCCCTCATCATCTCCCACTTTGACTACTGTAATGTCCTGCTCTGTGGCCTCCCCTCTACTCTCGCACCCTTCCAATCTATTCTAAACTCTGCTGCCCGACTAATCCACCTGCCCCCCCGCTATTCTCCGGCCTCTCCCCTCTGTCAATCCCTGCACTGGCTCCCCATTACCCAAAGACTCCAGTTCAAAACCCTAACCATGATATACAAAGCCATCCACAACCTGTCTCCTCCATACATCTGTGACCTCGTCTCCCGGTACTTTCCTGCACGCAACCTCCGATCCTCACAAGATCTCCTTCTATACTCCCCTCTTAGCTCCTCTTCCCACAATCACATACAATATTTCTCCTGCGCATCCCCCATACTCTGGAACTCTCTACCCCAACATATCAGACTCTCATCTACCATGGAAACCTTCAAAAAGAACCTGAAGACCTACCTCTTCCGACAAGCCTACAACCTGCAGTAACCACCGATCGACCAAACTGCTGCACGACCAGCTCTACCCTCACCTATTGTATCCTCACCCATCCCTTGTAGATTGTGAGCCCTCGCAGGCAGGGTCCTCTCTCCTCCTGTACCAGTTGTGACTTGTATCGTTTAAGATTACTGTACTTGTTTTTATTATGTATACCCCTCCTCACATGTAAAGCGCCATGGAATAAATGGCGCTATAATGATAAATAGTAATAATAACATATGGGGTTAATCTGCAGGTTTAGGCCACGTTCACATGTTCAGTATTTGATCAGTGTTTTACCTCCGTATTTACAAGCTAAAACCAGGAGTGGGTGATAATGCAGAAATGGTGAAGTGTTTCTACTATACTTTTCATTTGATTGTTCCACTCCTGGTTTTGGTTTGCAAATACTGAGCTAAAATACTGACCAAATACTGAACATATGACCATGGCCTAATAGCATTCCTAACCTGCCTGGCATCTGCACTTTCACAAACTCTGCTGGGAGAAAATTAACTCTATTCCCCCGTTCAGCATCAGGTATCAGTCATGGGGGAGGCACCGATGCTGGTTCAGTCACCGCTCTGTATATAGAGAGCGGCAGTTGTAATCTCCAGCGCTGACTGACACTGGCTCTGCATTGGGGCCAGCTGTCAGCCAGGCCAGGGGGCACAATTACAGCCACCACTCTGTATTCTCAGTGGTGACTGAACCAGCGCCAGTGTCGCCCCCGTGACTAGAAAAAAAAACGCTGCCGGGGAGGAATAAAGTTAATTTTCTCCCTATGGTGTTCGGCTAAGTGCAGGTGGCAGGCAGGTTAGTAACACTATTAAGCTGCAGATTACCCCCATGTCTGCAGGTTAATAGTTTTTTCTAATGATAGGTTCCCTTTAGGCCGGTTTCAAAAGTCTTTTTTTTCCGGTACCGGAAAAAAAGGTACCAGAGTTGACAGTGTCCGTGTGTATAAAACTTGCGACACACATGTGGTAACCATTTGCCGCATCAGTACCACACCAACAGGTGCCAGGGAAGAAGTGCTACAGTAAGCAGAATGATGAGAGTTAGATTCAAGTGATAACAATGACAGCAGGCGGCAGCTGATGGCACTCTTACTCCCATCAGCATACACCTGCTGAAGCTAATAACTATGACAGCAGGAGCAGCTGATGGGAGTATTCATCAGCCAGCTCCTGGGCTGTAAATAAATAACAGCAAAACAAAAAAAATGGTGTGGTTTCCCCTCTATTTCCTATAACCAGCCAAGCAAAATTCACAGCTGGGGGCTGCAACCCTCAGCTGTCAGCTTCAGCAAGGCTGGTTATCAAGAATAGAGGGGTCCCCATGCTGCTTTTTTTTAAATGATTTTAATAAATAATTAAAAATATGGCTTGGGGTCCACCTCATTTTTGACAACCAGGCTTGCTAAAGTTGACAGCTGGTGGCTGGGATTCTCAGGCTGGTAAGGGGCCATTGATATAGGCCCCCTCCAGCATAAAAATAGTAGTCCACAGCTGCCTGGCTCTTCCCACTTGCCCTGTAGCAGTGGCAAGTGGTTTTCATATTTGTGGGGTTGATGTCACCTTTGTATTGTCTGGTGACATCAAGCCCACAGCTTAGTAATGGAGAGACGTCTATAAGACACCTATCCATTACTAATCCTATAGTTACATGGTAAATAAAGAGCCAGAATACAGTCTTTTATTAGACATAAAACAATGATCAGGTGTTAGACTCCAATTGCCACAGTTATACTCACCTAACGCCTAATTTCTCCAAAGCCCTCGTTCTCCTGTAATAAAACAAAAATGAAAAAACAACAATATCTTCTACCTGTCTGTCATTCTATCCCATGCCATAATCCATGTCTGGGGGATAAATAGTTTTCAACCTGGATGGTGCCAAGATGCGTCCATTCAGGCTGAGAACCACTGGTGAATAAACTGCTGCAAGCGAAGCATCAGTGAGCATCGGTGACGTCATTGTGGTTACCACCAGTCACTGAGGCTGATGGACATGTCAGCATGTTTTGCCCACAGAAACACTGTCCATGGAAACACTGACGTGCACAGAAGGGAATGGGTCTATGTGTATCAGTGTCTCCTGTAAGTGTGAAAACTTTCACCACACATACCAGAGACATGGACATGTGAAAGTGGCCTTATAGTGCAGACCAACATTGGAGACAACAGCAGGAGAAGCAGTATTGTAATAATGATTGGCCAAATTTGTTGGTGCATCCTGACAGATTTAATGGGATCCACCAACAATCCTATATGGAAACGGCTCCATAGTCCTGTGAGGTTCCTTACTAGAGGAAACAGGGACTGGAAATTTCAGAAATTAAGGTCATGTGCACACATTCAGTATTTGGTGAGTTTTTTTACATCACCATGTGTAAGCCAAAACTAGGAATGGAACAGTCAGAGGAAATGAAACAAGTCACCACTTCTGTACTCCTCACCCACCCCTGGTTTTGGCTTACAAATACCGAGGTAAAAGAAACCTCACCAAATACTCAACGTATGCACATGGCCTAAGGTAACACATCCATTGTTTGCTTCTTTTTCCCCCCATTAAATTAACAAATGCTTGGACAATCTTAGGGTACTGTCACACTCTGCAACTTTCCAACGATCACGACCAGCGATACGACCTGGCCGTGATCGTGGTCGCTGGAGAGCTGTCACACAGACCGCTCTCCAGCGACCAATGATGCCGAAGGCCCCGGGTAACCAGGGTAAACATCGGGTTACTAAGCGCAGGGCCGCGCTTAGTAACCCGATGTTTACCCTGGTTACCATCGTAAAAGTAAAAAAAAACAAACAGTACATACTCACATTCCGGTGTCCGTCAGGTCCCTCGCCGTCTGCTTCCCGCACTGACTGAGTGCCGGCCGTAAAGTGAAAGCAGATCACAGCGGTGACGTCACCGCTGTGCTCTGCTCTTACTTTCCGGCCGGCAGTCAGTCAGTGCAGGAAGCAGACTGCAAGGGACCTGACGGACACCGGAATGTGAGTATGTACTGTTTGTTTTTTTTTACTTTTACGATGGTAACCAGGGTAAACATCGGGTTACTAAGCGTGGCCCTGCGCTTAGTAACCCGATGTTTACCCTGGTTACAAGCAAACGCATCGTTGGATCGGTGTCACACACACCGATCCAACGATGACAGCGGGAGATCCAGCGACGAAAGAAAGTTCCAAACGATCTGCTACGACGTACGATTCTCAGCAGGGTCCCTGATCGCCGCTGCGTGTCAGACACAGCGATATCGTATGGATATCGCTGGAATGTCACGGATCGTACCGTCGTAGCGACAAAAGTGCCACTGTGAGACAGTACCCTTAGTGTGTATAAGCTGGTAGCAGTAGTTTATTTCCCATGAAAACAAAAGGATCAGGTGTTAGACTCCAATTGCCAAATCCTTCTCTCTTCCAATAGCATCTGTTTGGGAAGAGTTGGGAGGCCTCCATAGGCATTCAGTAAGTTCAGATGACTTTCATCGAATGTGTAACCTTTAGGGAACAAAACTGCAGGTGGCGGGCGAAAGCTATCAAATGTGCATGGGCAGCTTCTGAGTGGATTAAATTGTGAACCATAAGTTTAACCCCTTCATGACTGGAGGTATTTCTGTTTTTGCGTTTTCGTTTTTTGCTCCCCTGCTTCCCAGAGCCATAACCTTTTTGTTTTTCGGTCAATATGGTCATGTGGGAGCTTATTTTTTGCGGGACAAGTTGTACTTTTGAAAGACACCATTGGTTTTAACATATTGTGTACTGAAAAATGGGGAAAAAATTCCAAGTGCAGTGAAATTGCAAACATCAGTGCAATTCCACAGTTTCCTTTTTTTAATACCATGTTCACTAAATGATAAAACTGACCAGCCATTATGATTCTCCAGGTCATTATGAGTTCATAGACACCAAACATGTCTAGATTCTTTTTTATTTACGGTAAGTAGTGAAAAAAATATCCAAAGTTTGGTTAAAAAAAAAATGGCACCATTTTCCCAGACCTGTAGCGTCTCCATTTATTGTGATCTGGGGCTAGGTATGTGCTTGATTTTTGTGCCGAGCTGATGTTTTTGTTGATACAATTTTGGTGTAGATATAATCTTTTGATCGCCCTTTATTGTATTTTATTGCAGTGTAGCGGCAACCTAAAAAAGTAATTCTGATGTTTTGAAATTTTTTCCAGTTATGCCGTTTAGCGATCGGGTTAATTCATTTTTTATATTGATAAATTGAGCAATTCTGAATGCAACTATACCAAATATGAGTATTTTTTTTTATTATTGTTTTATTTTGAATGGGGTGATAGGGGGGTGATTTTAACTTTTATATTTCTTTATTTTGTTAATATTTTTAAAAAACTTTTTTTTTTCCTTTTTGAATGCTTCAATAGTCTCCATGGGAGACTAGAAGCTGCAATACTTTGATCTCCTCTGCTACACACAGGCAATGATCAGTTTGCCTGTGTGTAGCAGAAATGCTCACTTGCTATGAGTGCCGACCACCGGGCGACACTCATAGCAATCCGGCAATGACAACCATAGAGGTTGTCATGCTGACCCATCGGTGACCCGCGGTCATGTGATGGGGTCACTGATGGGTGGGATTTCTGACAAGATTTCCGGTAAGCGTGAGTAAATGCCGCTGTAAGAAATTGACAACGGCATTTAACTAGTTAACAGCCGTGGGTGGATCGCGATTCCACACGCGGCTGTTGCTGGCACATGTCAGCTTTATATATCAGCTGTCATGTGCCCAGAAAGGTGTGGGCTCAGTGCTGGAGCCCGCACCAAACGGGAAGTCCAACATCAGCATACCTTTATGCACAATGTCAGAAAGGGGCTAAACCCTTCACAACTGATGATGTATATGGAGCGCCCCCAGACGCAGGGCCGCGGGGTACTCGGTACCGGGCCTCTCTGTCTCGGTCCTGGGGTTGTCACGGTGGCTAGGCTCGGTCCGTGACCCTGCTAAGGGGCGTCCAATGAAAGATGTGATGGTGGTGCGTGGTGCAAGTCGCGATGAATAACGAGGACACAGGGTTGCAGTCTCTTTACCTCTTTACTGAAGGCTTCAGGATCCGCAATCCAGAGTACTGCTAACAGGGCTGGCTGAGACCGGCCAGTCCGAAGGCACATCCAGAGTTCCCTTTGCAGGTGGAAATCAGTGCCTACCTTCTAGCGCCTGTGTGTTGTAGTACTTCCCTGCTGAGCACCACGGGATAGTCCTCACAACTGTTGTGTCTGTTCTGATGTTATTTCTCACAACTCGTATCTGTTCTGATGTTCTTTCTCCGTCCCCCAGATGATATGGCTAGGACGCACCCGTATGACGGGTAGGCCTGGAGTTCTTCCGGGACCCTAGAGTCGCCCCTCTCCCACAATTGCCCCCTATGTCTGCTTAGGTGATTTAGGTGAGAAAGCCAACCTATAATTAACTGTCCTGCTGTTGGTTTGAAGTAATGCTTGGAGCCTATTACTTCCTCGGCGTTCCGGCCACCGGCTACGCGCCTCAGTAGGATGTTGCTGATCTTGTGGCATGACTCCTACTGGCTTTATCTCCTTTTTGCTGCGATCTCGTTTCTCACTTCTCCACAATAAACCTCGCTTCTTGTCCTTTCTTAAGATACCACCGCAATGAAGTGCAGGCGCGGTTCCATAACGTTCTGTCCTGTTCGCTAGGCCTCTGTCAGGATCCCACCCCTGACAGGGACCTGTTGTTAACTCTGTGTTCAGGCTCCCTCTTGTGGTCACTGGTGGTATGGTGTGACTTTTGCTTTGGGCTCCCCCTGGTGGCTTTGTCTGTTATCCTGCTGGTCTCTGGCTATCAGCTGGTTCGTTATCCTCTGGGAGGTTCCTATATAGCTCTGTTTTTCTTTCACTTGTTGCCGGCTGTCAATGTAATCAGTGCTACTCAGATTCCTTCTGACTACCTTGCTCCCAGTCCATCCAGGATAAGCTAAGTTTTGTTTGCTCATTTTTTGATCAGCAGTGTTTATCATGTTTTCTGTTCCAGCTTGCTAAAATTTAATTCCCTCGCTTGCTGGTTGCTCTAGTGGGCTGAGTTTCTCCCCACACACCGTTAGTTGGTGTGTGGGTTCTTGAAATCTCAGGATGGATATTTTGTAAGGGTTTTTTATTGATCGCATAGACCCCTGCTCTATTTTCTGCTTTCTAGTACTAGTGGGCCTCTTTTGCTGAATCTGATTTCATCCCTATGTATGTGCCTTCTTCTTACTTCACCGTTAATATTTGTTGGGGGCTTCTATATCTTTGGGGATTATTTCTCTGGAGGCAAGCGAGGTCTTTCTTTCTCTTTAGGGGTAGCTAGTTCCTCAGGCTGGCTCGAGACGTCTAGGAATTTTTTAGGCACGTTCACCGGCTACCTCTAGTTGTTTTGGATAGGTTCAGATTTGCGATCAGTCCAGTTACCATCTCCCTAGAGCTCGTCCTTAGTTTAATCACTTGCTTATCTATTTGTGATCCTCAGCCACTAGGGATCATAACAGTACAGCCGGCCCGCAAAGTGTTAATTGCATGGCAGAAGCAGGAGAAAAGAAGCCTTGAGAAATTTTTTTTTTTTCTTTTTCTTGTTGTTGCCGTGTGTCTAGCTGCTGTGCTAGCTTCTCTCCTCCTCTTAATCTTGGTGTGGCTCTGAGTTCAGCTGCTGACATGGATGTCCAGAGCTTGGCTTCCAGTCTGGATCATCTTGCTGCTAGAGTTCAAAGTATTCAGGATTTTGTTGTTCACAGTCCTATGTCTGAGCCTAGGATACCTATTCCGGAGTTGTTTTCTGGAGATAGATCTAGGTTCCTGAATTTTAAGAACAATTGTAAGTTGTTTCTTTCTTTGAAACCTCGTTCCTCTGGTGATGCCGTTCAGCAAGTTAGGATTATTATTTCCTTTTTGCGTGGTGACCCTCAAGATTGGGCCTTCGCATTGGCGCCAGGGGATCCTGCATTGCTCAGTGTGGATGCGTTTTTTTCTGGCCCTTGGATTGCTCTATGAGGAACCTAATCTTGAGAACCAGGCTGAAAAAGCGTTATTGGCCCTCTCGCAGGGGCAAGATGAAGCAGAGGTGTACTGCCAGAAATTTCGGAAATGGTCGGTGCTTACTCAGTGGAATGAGTGTGCCCTGGCTGCAAATTTCAGAGAAAGTCTTTCTGAAGCCATTAAGAATGTCATGGTGGGGTTCCCTACGCCTGCAGGTCTGAATGAGTCAATGACTCTGGCCATTCAGATTGATCGGCGGTTGCGGGAGCGCAAACCTGTGCACCATTTGGCGGTGTCTTCTGAACAGACACCTGAATCTATGCAATGTGACAGAATTCTGACCAGAAGTGAACGGCAAAATTATAGACGGCAAAATGGGTTGTGCTTTTACTGTGGTGACTCAGCTCATGTTATCTCAGCATGCTCTAAGCGCAAAAAAAGGTTGATAAATCTGTCACCATTGGTGCTTTACAGCCTTAGTTCATTTTGTCTGTTACCCTGATTTGTTCCCTGTCATCTTACCCGGTTAATGCCTTTGTAGATTCAGGTGCTGCCCTGAGTCTGATGGATTGGTCATTTGCCAGGCGCTGTGGTTTTGATTTGGAGCCTTTAAAATTCCCTATTCCACTAAGGGGAATTGACTCTACGCCATTGGTTACGAATAGACCTCAGTACTGGACACAAGTGACCATGTGCATGACTCCTGTTCATCAGGAGGTGATTCGCTTTCTTGTATTGCATAATTTGCATGATGTTGTCGTGTTGGGTCTACCATGGTTGCAGACTCATAATCCAGTCCTGGATTGGAAAGCTATGTCTGTGTCAAGTTGGGGTTGTCAGGGAATTCATGGTGACGCTCCTGTGGTGTCAATTGCTTCGTCCACTCCTTCTGAAGTCCCTACGTTTTTGTCAGACTACCAGGATGTATTTGAGGAGCCCAAACTCAATTCTCTGCCTCCTCATAGGGACTGTGATTGTGCTATAAATTTGATTCCTGGTAGTAAGTTTCCTAAGGGACGACTTTTCAATTTATCTGTGCCGGAGCATGCTGCCATGCGGAGTTATATAAAGGAGTCTTTGGAGAAGGGACATATTCGCCCGTCCTCTTCCCCTCTTGGTGCGGGATTCTTTTTTGTGGCTAAGAAGGATGGTTCCCTGAGACCTTGTATTGATTATCGCCTTTTGAATAAAATCACGGTCAAATTTCAGTATCCTTTGCCATTGTTAACTGATTTGTTTGGTCGCATTAAGGGGTCTAGTTGGTTCACCAAGATAGATCTTCGTGGTGCGTATAACCTTGTGCGTATAAAACAGGGTGATGAATGGAAAACTGCATTTAATACGCCTGAAGGCCATTTTGAGTACCTGGTGATGCCTTTTGGACTTTCTAATGTTCCTTCAGACTTTCAGTCCTTTATGCATGACATCTTCCGTGAATATCTGGATAAGTTTATGATTGTGTATCTGGATGATATTCTGTTTTTTTCGGATGATTGGGAGTCTCATGTTAAGCAGGTCAGGATGGTCTTTCAGGTCCTGCGTGACAATGCTTTATTTGTGAAGGGCTCAAAATGTCTTTTTGGAGTCCAGAAGATTTCTTTTTTGGGTTTCATTTTTTCTCCTTCTACTATTGAGATGGACCCAGTCAAGGTTCAGGCTATTCATGACTGGACGTAGCCTACATCGGTTAAGAGTCTTCAGAAGTTCTTGGGTTTTGCTAATTTTTACCGTCGCTTCATAGCTAATTTTTCTGGTGTTGTTAAGCCTTTGACGGATTTGACCAAGAAAGGTTCTGATGTGACTAATTGGTCCTCTGCGGCTGTGGAGGCCTTTCAGGAGCTGAAGCTCCGGTTTTCTTCGGCTCCGGTCTTATGTCAGCCAGATGTCTCACTTCCCTTCCAGGTGGAGGTTGATGCTTCCGAGATTGGAGAGGGGGCTGTTTTGTCACAGAGAAGCTCCGATGACTCTGTGATGAAGCCATGTGCTTTCTTTTCAAGAAAGTTTTCGCCTGCCGAGCGGAATTATGATGTCGGTAATCGGGAGTTGTTGGCTATGAAGTGGGCATTTGAGGAGTGGCGACATCGGCTCGAGGGAGCTAAGCATCGTGTGGTGGTCTTGACTGATCACAAGAATTTGATCTATCTCGAGTCGGCCAAGCGGCTGAATCCCAGACAGGCTCGTTGGTCGTTGTTTTTCTCTCGTTTTGATTTTGTGGTTTCGTACCTGCCTGGTTCGAAGAATGTGAAGGCTGATGCTCTTTCTAGGAGTTTTGTGCCTGACTCTCCTGGAGATTCAGAGCCGGCTGGTATTCTTAGAGAAGGGGTGATTTTGTCTGCCATCTCCCCAGATTTCCGACGTGTGCTGCAAGAGTTTCAGGCGGATAGACCTGATCGCTGTGCACCGGAGAGACTGTTTGTCCCGGATAGATGGACCAACAGAGTCATCTCCGAGGTTCATTCTTCGGTGTTGGCGGGCCATCCTGGAATATTTGGTACCAGAGACTTTGTGGCCAGGTCTTTTTGGTGGCCTTCCTTGTCGCGGGATGTGCGTTCCTTTGTGCAGTCTTGTGGAATTTGTGCTCGGGCTAAGCCTTGCTGTTCTCGAGCCAGTGGTTTGCTGTTACCTTTGCCTGTCCCGAAGAGGCCTTGGACGCACATTTCCATGGATTTTATTTCAGATCTCCCTGTCTCTCAGAGAATGTCTGTCATCTGGGTGGTGTGTGATCGTATTTCTAAGATGGTCCATTTGGTGCCCTTGCCTAAGTTGCCTTCCTCCTCCGAGTTGGTTCCACTGTTTTTCAAAATGTGGTTCGTTTGCACGGGATTCCTGAGAACATTGTTTCTGACAGAGGATCCCAGTTTGTGTCTAGATTTTGGCGGACCTTTTGTGCTAAGTTGGGCATTGATTTGTCTTTTTCGTCGGCCTTCCATCCTCAGACGAATGGCCAAACCGAGCGAACTAATCAGACCTTGGAGACTTATTTAAGATGTTTTGTTTCTGCTGATCAGGACGACTGGGTTACTTTTTTGCCGTTGGCCGAGTTTGCCCTTAATAATCGGGCTAGTTCTGCTACTTTGGTTTCTCCTTTCTTTTGTAATTCGGGGTTTCATCCTCGTTTTTCCTCGGGTCAGGTGGAGCCTTCTGACTGTCCTGCAGTGGATGTTGTGGTTGATAGGTTGTATCAGATTTGGAATCATGTGATGGACAATTTGAAGCTGTCTCAAGAGAAGGCTCAGCTCTTTGCCAACCGCCGTCGCTGTGTGGGTCCCCGACTTCGCGTTGGGGACTTGGTGTGGTTGTCTTCTCGCTTCGTTCCTATGAAGGTCTCCTCTCCTAAGTTCAAGCCTCGGTTTATCGGTCCTTATAAGATTCTGGAAGTCCTTGGCCCTGTGTCATTTCGTCTGGACCTCCCAGCATCATTTGCTATTCATAATGTGTTCCATCGCTCGTTGTTGCGGAGGTATGTGGTGCCTGTGGTTCCTCCGGTTGAGCCTCCTGCCCCGGTGCTGGTTGAGGGAGAATTGGAATACGTGGTGGAGAATATCTTGGATTCTCGTATTTCTAGACGGAGGCTCCAGTATTTGGTTAAATGGAAGGGCTATGGTCAGGAGGATAATTCTTGGGTTGTCGCCTCTGATGTTCATGCAACCGATTTGGTTCGTGCCTTCCATGTGGCTCATCCTGATCGCCCTGGTGGTTTTCATGAGGGTTCGGTGACCCCTCCTCAAGGGGGGGGTACTGTTGTGAATTCTGTGTTCAGGCTCCCTCTTGTGGTCACTGGTGGTATGGTGTGACTTTTGCTTTGGGCTCCCCCTGGTGGCTTTGTCTGTTATCCTGCTGGTCTCTGGCTATCAGCTGGTTCGTTATCCTCTGGGAGGTTCCTATATAGCTCTGTTTTTTTTTCACTTGTTGCCGGCTGTCAATGTAATCAGTGCTACTCAGATTCCTTCTGACTACCTTGCTCCCAGTCCATCCAGGATAAGCTAAGTTTTGTTTGCTCATTTTTTGATCAGCAGTGTTTATCATGTTTTCTGTTCCAGCTTGCTAAAATTTAATTCCCTCGCTTGCTGGTTGCTCTAGTGGGCTGAGTTTCTCCCCACACACCGTTAGTTGGTGTGTGGGTTCTTGAAATCTCAGGATGGATATTTTGTAAGGGTTTTTTATTGATCGCATAGACCCCTGCTCTATTTTCTGCTTTCTAGTACTAGTGGGCCTCTTTTGCTGAATCTGATTTCATCCCTATGTATGTGCCTTCTTCTTACTTCACTGTTAATATTTGTTGGGGGCTTCTATATCTTTGGGGATTATTTCTCTGGAGGCAAGCGAGGTCTTTCTTTCTCTTTAGGGGTAGCTAGTTCCTCAGGCTGGCTCGAGACGTCTAGGAATTTTTTAGGCACGTTCACCGGCTACCTCTAGTTGTTTTGGATAGGTTCAGATTTGCGATCAGTCCAGTTACCATCTCCCTAGAGCTCGTCCTTAGTTTAATCACTTGCTTATCTATTTGTGATCCTCAGCCACTAGGGATCATGACAGGGACCCCCCTGAATCTTCCCCCGCAACACCCTCTGCCACAGGATGTTGCCTGGTTCCAACCCAGTCAGCTTCTCCCTAACTTTCTGTCCGGCCCCCAGTTTTACCAGATTGTGAGGAGTGGCCTAATCATAGAACCCTTTGCTCCCCCTGGTGGCCAGAGTGTGACGTGTAATGTGTGACTGTGATACCTGGTCAGGTGAACTCCTTAGGTGCCAACAGACGTACCATCACTCCCCTTAGCGGCGGAGGGTCAGTACTGCAATGACCAGGACTCTGGGGCGCTGCACTCCCCCCCCCCCCCCGGTTAAATCCAGTACTCCCGGACTGGGAAGAAAACAACAATACATGTCAGCAAAAGACATACAAAATTTTGAAATGCAATAAACAAGTAAATATAACAGTGCTTCCCTTTATGGGAGGTTAGGACTCTTGAACGTTACAAACAAAACGTGGTTAAATATTTTAAATAACATACTATAAATAACTTCTATTACCCAGCCGGGTATTCTACTAAGTGCAAATTCTGAACAATAATTTAACTTTTCCTTTAAGGGCGTATAAGCTGAACCCACTAAAGGCTTACTATAAAACTCTAAAATATAACTTAAATTTTTCTTTATTTTTCTGATTTTTCATATGCAGGACCGCCTGTCTATCTGCCCAGGCCTACTGCCTCTTTTCTTAGTACAGGATCAATTAACCATCTCTCTATGGCTCTCAGGAGGACTTACTAACTAACCCCTACGGGTTTACTTTATTGACATTCAGCTTTCAACTCTTCATTAAACAATTTCTATCACTATCTAGCTAACTACATACTACTTCTATGTAAAACATTATTACCGTTTACTTTCTTTAAGGCAACATTATACTTTAAGTGCAACTAGTGAACGTTCCCTTTAAGAAGGAACCAAGTCTCTTTGAGGTAGTGCAGACTTTCTCTATCTGCAAGTCCAGTGAAGGCAAGAGCTTCCATGCTGCACTCAGGAACAGTCTCTTCACAAAGCTCTCCTTCTTGTAAAACCAGTAAGGGGCACCCTTAAGAAGGTGCGAACTATTTACAATACAGTTTGTGAACCATTCACCGTCCATGATTCGGCAGTCTTTGTAACATTGACGAACAAAAGCAAAAAGAAAAAGAAAAACAATAGCAAAAATAAAAAGCAATAGGGATCCCGGGTAAACAAAGGGATCCCTTTAAGAATAACCCTGGTCGGGTATTAGCAGCAAAAAGCAGGGAAACAAACAGTTAACTATTTACATACTCGTGGTTCCGAGGTTTAGTTGGACAGCTTCCAGGGCTGCACCTGGCACTTAACCCTTCTTGGCCTGGGAAAAGTGAGGTCCAGGGTTACACCCAGTGCTGGACAAACGCCGTTAATCCGTATTTAATGTACGGTTAAATCATGCGCAGCGATGGAGGTCTGCGCAGCTTGAGTATGGGCATTTGCTGCAGCAGAGGTAGCGGCTGCTGCAAGATCAGTCACTGGAACGGAGTCAGCAGCTGTGGCACTAGCAGTCACTGGAGTGGTGTCGGTCGTCAGGGCAGGGTCGTCCTTTATACCTGCTTCAGATGCGGTCTCTCCGGTGCCGGACTGCTCTACCTCCACTGGGATCTGGAACACTGGTTGCGGAGCCTTGCGCTGCGACGTTGTCATCTCTGCTTGCAGCATCTCGCTTCCCGGCAGGGCCTTGCTTTCTGGCTTCGGAGCGCTGGAACTTCTTTCCTGCTCCGGACCAGATGAGGCTGCCGACAGGCCTCTGGTGAGGCTCCCGATGAAGGTCTTCTTCCACCCAGCCTCAGTACTCAGCTGCGTCCGCAGGAGTTGGTCGCTGAGCTCCTCCACGCCAGCCTGCAGGAAATCAGTATCAGCGGTGGAGGCCTGGTTACGGTGCCCCTCCGGGTAGCTGGGGGAGTCCTCTGCTCCGACCCCATGCTCCGGGTGGCTGGCCATGGCGTCCTCCACGTGGCTGACTTCTTCTTTGTCCTTTTCCCGCTCTCTCCTTTGTGGGTGGTTTCTTTTTCTTTGTCTCCGCCCTCCATTGAGGATGAGGAGGCGGATCTCGGCTGCTGACGGACACGTCCTCAAGGTACAGAAATATTTAGACTGGGCGGCCATTGTCTTTCGCGCTCTTCAGCTTGTTCACGCCCACAAATCCATGCCCTTCTTCTTCTCCTGCGTTCCTCTTAGCGCTGTAATGGCGGCGGTTTTGGCGGGAATTTTTGGCGGCAAGTGGCAATACACAGTCTTTGCAATAAGTCACAGTTCAAGCACAATTCAGACACAGTTCCCAGGCACACATGACCTGATTCTTCAGGCTTAAGTAGATCCTGTTCGTGACTCCAAGTTTGGAGCGCCCCCAGATGCAGGGCCGCGGGGTACTCGGTACCGGGCCTCTCTGTCTCGGTCCTGGGGTTGTCACGGTGGCTAGGCTCGGTCCGTGACCCTGCTAAGGGGCGTCCAATGAAAGATGTGATGGTGGTGTGTGGTGCAAGTCGTGATGAATAACGAGGACACAGGGTTGCAGTCTCTTTACCTTTTTACTGAAGGCTTCAGGATCCGCAATCCAGAGTACTGCTAACAGGGCTGGCTGAGACCGGCCGGTCCGAAGGCACATCCAGAGTTCCCTTTGAAGGTGGAAATCAGTGCCTACCTTCTAGCGCCTGTGTGTTGTAGTACCTCCCTGCTGAGCACCACGGGATAGTCCTCACAACTGTTGTGTCTGTTCTGATGTTATTTCTCACAACTCGTATCTGTTCTGATGTTCTTTCTCCATCCCCCAGATGATATGGCTAGGACGCACCCGTATGACGGGTAGGCCTGGAGTTCTTCGGGACCCTAGAGTCGCCCCTCTCCCACAATTGCCCCCTATGTCTGCTTAGGTGATTTAGGTGAGACAGCCAACCTATAATTTACTGCCCTGCCATTGGTTTGAAGTAATGCTTGGAGCCTATTACTTCCTCGGCGTTCCGGCCACCGGCTACGCGCCTCAGTAGGATGTTGCTGATCTTGTGGCACGACTCCTACTGGCTTTATCTCCTTTTTGCTGCAATCTCGTTTCTCACTTCTCCACAATAAACCTCGCTTCTTGTCCTTTCTTAAGATACCGCTGCAATGAAGTGCAGGCGCGGTTCCGTAACGTTCTGTCCTGTTCGCTAGGCCTCTGTCAGGATCCCACCCCTGACAGGGACCCCCCTGAATCTTCCCCCGCAACACCCTCTGCCACAGGATGTTGCCTGGTTCCAACCCAGTCAGCTTCTCCCTAACTTTCTGTCCGGCCCCCAGTTTTACCAGATTGTGAGGAGTGGCCTAATCATAGAACCCTTTGCTCCCTCTGGTGGCCAGAGTGTGACGTGTAATGTGTGACTGTGATACCTGGTCAGGTGAACTCCTTAGGTGCCATCAGACGTACCATCACTCCCCTTAGCGGCGGAGAGTCAGTACTGCAACGACCAGGACTCTGGGGCGCTGCATATATTTATATCATCGGCCGTGTCCCTGACTTTGATGCAGGATCTGACGCTGAGCCCGCATCTTTCCCCACATTTTATGCGTGATTTAATCAGTCATCAAGTGCCTCTAAAAGCTGTGGGCAGATCTGAGATCCACCTGCGGCTGTTAAATAGTTAAATGCCGCTGTCAATCACTGACAGCTGCATTTGACACGCACCTGTCGGAAGCACGTCACAAGGCCCGCCCATTGGCGCCCCTGTTGATTCATACAATGTATATTTTCATTTTCTAAACATACTAAATACTAAGCATTGACTTTAGTCTTATACTAGTGGAGCGGCCCCCAGACGCAGGGCAGCGGGGTACTCAGTACCGGGTCTTTCTCTCGGTTCTGGGGATGTCACGGTGGCCTGACCCGGTCCGTGGCCCTGCTATGGGGTGCCCAATTAAAGATGAAGGTGCAGGTGTAAGTCACAGTAAATGATGAGGACACAGGGTTGCAGTCTCTTTACGTCTTTACTGAAGGCTTTGGGATCCACAATCCAGAGCACTGCTAACAGGGCTGGCTGAGACTGGCAGGCCCGAAGGCACATCCAGAGTTCCCTTTGCAGGTGGAAATCAGTGCCTACCTACTAGCGCCTGTGTGTTGTAGTACTTCCCTGCTGAGCACCACAGGATAGTCCTCACAACTGTTATCTCTGTTTCTGATGTTCTTTCTCTCCGTCCCCCAGATGATATGGATAGGACGCACCCGTATGACGGGGTAGGCCTGGAGTTATTCTGGGACAATAGAGACGCCCCTCTCCCACAATTGCTTCCGTTGTCTGCTTAGGTGATTTAGGTTAACTTAACTTAACTTAACTTAACTTAGGTGAAAGTTAACTTAACTTAACTTAACTTAGGTTAAAGTTAACTGTCCTGCCGTGGGTTTGAAGTAATGCGTAGAGCCTAATACTTCCTCGGCGTTCCGGCCACCGGCTACGCGCCTCAGAAGGATGTTGCCACGATCTTAGGGGCCCGACTCCTTCTGGTTCTTTCTCCTTTGTGCTGTGATCTCGTTTCTCACTTCTCCACAATATACTTCGCTTTATGTCCTTTCTTAAGATGCCGCCGCAATGAGGTGCAGGCACGGCTCCGTAACGATCTGTCGTTTTGCTAGGCCACTGTCAGGATCCCACACCTGAGAGGGACCCCCCTGAATCTTCCCAAGCAACGCTCTCCTCTCACTAGATGTTGCAGGGGAAAACACAGTCAGCTTCTCCCTAACTTCCTATCCAACCCCCAGTTTTACCAGAGTGTGAGGAGTGTGTTATGATGACCTGGTGGTTAGGAGCACTAGGAATGACCTGATGAGCAAACTAGTAATACAGGACAAGCTCTGGGAAGTGGGAGCTCTGCTGACCGCAACCCCTAATCCTATCACAACAACTAGAAATAGCCATGGAGCGTACCTGACTCTGCCTAGACGCCTCTTCACAGCCTAAGAGCTAACTACCCCTAAAGATAGAAAATAAAGCCTAACTTGCCTCAGAGAAATTCCCCAAAGAAAAAGGCAGCCCTCCACACATATTGACTGTGAGTTAAGATGGAAGTCACAAACACAGGAATGAAATAGGTTTCAGCAAAGGAGACCAGACTTAACTAAACAGACTTGAGGATAGAAAAGGTATCTTTGCGGTCAGCATAAAAAACTACCAAAAAACCACGCAGAGTGTGCAAAAGAGACCCCACACCGACTCACGGTGTGGAGGTGCCACTCTGCATCCCAGAGCTTCCAGCTAGCAAGGCAAAATCATGATAGCAAGCTGGACAAGAAAACAGTGGTAAACAAATAAGCTAGCAGGGACTTAGCTTTTGCTGGAGTAGACAAGTCATCTGAAAGATCCAAGAGAGAACTGGACCAGTACTAGGACATTGACAGCTGGCATCAGGTAATGATCTAAGTGGAGTTAAATAGAGCAGCCAGCCTAGGACTAAACGAGGTCAGCTGAGGAAGGAACCTCAGAACCAGCAGCTCCACTCACAGCCACCAGAGGGAGTCCATGGACAGAACTCGCCAAAGTACCATTCATAACCACCGGAGGGAGTTCGAGAACAGAATTCACAACAGTACCCCCCCTTGGGGAGGGGTCACCGAACCCTCACCAGAGCCCCCAGACCTATCAGGACGAGCCAAATGAAAGGCAGGAACAAGATCGGCAGCATGAACATCAGAGGCAACCACCCAGGAATTATCCTCCTGACCATAACCTTTCCACTTGACTAGGTACTGAAGTTTCCGTCTCGAAATACGAGAATCTAAAATCTTCTCCACCACATACTCCAACTCCCCCTCAACCAACACCGGGGCAGGAGGGTCAACGGAGGGAACCATAGGAGCCACATATCTCCGCAATAACGACCTATGGAACACATTATGGATGGCGAAAGAAGCTGGAAGGTCCAAACGAAATGACACAGGATTAAGAATTTCAGAAATCTTATAAGGACCAATGAAATGAGGCTTAAACTTAGGAGACGAAACCTTCATAGGAACATAACAAGACGATAACCAAACCAAAGCCCCAACACGAAGTCGGGGACCAACACAGCGATGGCGGTTAGCAAAATGCTGAGCCTTCTCCTGGGACAATGTCAAATTGTCCACCACGTGAGTCCAAATCTGCTGCAACCTGTCCACCACAGAATCCACACCAGGACAGTCCGAAGGCTCAACCTGTCCTGAAGAAAAACGAGGGTGGAAACCAGAATTACAGAAAAAAGGCGAAACCAAAGTGGCCGAGCTGGCCCGATTATTAAGGGCGAACTCAGCCAAAGGCAAGAAGGACACCCAATCATCCTGATCAGCAGAAACAAAGCATCTCAGATATGTCTCCAAAGTCTGATTGGTTCATTCGGTTTGGCCATTTGTCTGAGGATGGAAAGCTGAAGAAAATGACAAATCAATGCCCATCTTAGCACAAAAGGACCGCCAAAACCTCAAAACAAACTGGGAACCTCTGTCCGACACGATGTTCTCCGGAATGCCATGCAAACGAACCACGTGCTGGAAAAACAATGGAACCAAATCAGAGGAGGAAGGCAATTTAGGCAAAGGTACCAAATGGACCATCTTAGAGAAGCGATCACAAACCACCCAGATAACCGACATCCTTTGAGAGACAGGGAGATCTGAAATAAAATCCATGGAAATATGCGTCCAGGGCCTCTTCGGGACCGGCAAGGGCAAAAGCAACCCACTGGCACGAGAACAGCAGGGCTTAGCCCAAGCACAAGTCCCACAGGACTGCACAAAAGAACGCACATCCCGTGACAAGGAAGGCCACCAAAAGGATCTAGCCACCAAATCCCTGGTACCAAAGATTCCAGGATGACCAGCCAACACCGAACAATGAACCTCAGAGATAACTCTACTAGTCCATCTATCAGGGACAAACAGTTTCTCCGCTGGGCAACGGTCAGGTCTATCAGCCTGAAACTCCTGCAGCACCTGCCGCAAATCAGGGGAGATGGCAGACAAAATTACCCCCTCTTTGAGAATACCAGCCGACTCAGGAACTCCTGGAGAATCAGGCACAAAACTCCTTGAAAGGGCATCAGCCTTCACATTCTTAGAACCCGGAAGGTACGAAACCACAAAATCGAAGCGGGAGAAAAACAGCGACCATCGAGCCTGTCTAGGATTCAACCGCTTGGCAGACTGGAGATAAGTCAGATTCTTGTGATCTGTCAAGACCACCACGCAATGCTTGGCTCCTTCAAGCCAATGTCGCCACTCCTCGAACGCCCACTTCATAGCCAACAACTCTCGATTGCCCACATCATAATTGCGCTCAGCAGGCGAAAACTTTCTAGAAAAGAAAGCACATGGTTTCATCACCGAGCCATCAGAACTTCTTTGAGATAGAACAGCCCCTGCTCCAATCTCAGAAGCATCCACCTCGACCTGAAACGGGAGCGAAACATCTGGCTGACACAACACAGGGGCAGAAGAAAAACGACGCTTCAACTCCTGAAAAGCCTCAACGGCCGCAGAGGACCAATTGACCACATCCGCACCTTTCTTGGTTAAATCAGTCAATCGTTTAACAACACTAGAAAAATTAGCGATGAAGCGACGGTAAAAATTTGCAAAGCCCAGGAATTTCTGAAGGCTCTTCACAGAAGTAGGCTGAGTCCAATCATAAATGGCCTGAACTTTAACAGGGTCCATCTCGATAGTAGAAGGGGAAAAAATGAAGCCCAAAAATGAAATCTTCTGAACTCCAAAGAGACATTTAGACCCCTTCACAAACAAGGAATTAGCACGAAGGACCTGGAACACCATTCTGACCTGCTTCACATGAGACTCCCAATCGTCTGAAAAAAAACAAAATATCATCCAAATATACAATCATGAATCTATCCAGGTACTTTCGGAAGATGTCATGCATAAAGGACTGAAACACAGATGGAGCATTAGAAAGCCCGAATGGCATCACCAGGTACTCAAAATGGCCCTCGGGCGTATTAAATGCTGTTTTCCATTCGTCGCCCTGTTTAATACGCACAAGATTATACGCCCCTCGAAGATCTATCTTGGTGAACCAGCTAGCCTCCTTAATCCGAGCAAACAAATCAGACAGTAGCGGCAAGGGGTACTGAAATTTGACGGTGATTTTATTGAGAAGGCGGTAATCTATACAAGGTCTCAGAGAACCATCCTTCTTGGCCACAAAAAAGAACCCTGCTCCCAACGGTGACGACGACGGGCGAATATGCCCTTTCTCCAAGGACTCCTTTACATAACTCCGCATAGCGGCGTGTTCTGGCACAGATAAATTGAACAGTCGGCCCTTCGGAAACTTACTACCAGGAATCAAATTAATAGCACAATCGCAATCCCTATGAGGAGGTAGGGCACTGGATTTGGGCTCATCAAATACATCCCGGTAATCTGACAAGAACTCAGGGACTTCAGAAGGATGGGAAGACGAAATTGACAACAATGGGACATCCCCATGTACCCCTTGACAACCCCAACTGGATACAGACATTGATTTCCAATCCAATACTGGATTATGGACCTGTAGCCATGGCAAACCCAAAACGACCACATCATGCAGATTATGCAACACCAAAAAGCGAATATCCTCCTGATGTGCAGGAGCCATGCACATGGTCAATTGAGTCCAGTACTGAGGCTTATTCTTGGCCAAAGGCGTAGCATCAATTCCTCTCAATGGAATAGGATACTGTAAGGGCTCCAAGAAAAAACCACAGCACCTGGCAAACTCCAAGTCCATCAAATTCAGGGCAGCGCCTGAATCCACAAATGCCATAACAGAATAGGACGACAAAGAGCAAATCAGAGTAACGGACAAAAGAAATTTTGGCTGTACCGTACCAATGGTGGCAGACCTAGCGAACCGCTTAGTGCGTTTAGGTCAATCAGAGATAGCATGAGTGGAGTCACCACAGTAAAAACACAGCCCATTCTGACGTCTGTATTCTTGCCGTTCAGCTCTGGTCAAGGTCCTATCACATTGCATAGGCTCAGGCCTCTGCTCAGAAGATACCGCCAAATGGTGCACAGTTTTGCGCTCACGTAAGCGTCGATCTATCTGAATGGCCAAGGACATAGACTCATTCAGACCAGCAGGCGTGGGGAATCCCACCATAACATCCTTAAGGGCTTCAGAAAGACCCTTTCTGAAAATTGCCGCCAGGGCACACTCATTCCACTGAGTAAGCACAGACCACTTTCTAAACTTCTGACAATATACCTCCGCTTCATCCTGACCCTGACACAAAGCCAGCAAGATTTTCTCTGTCTGATCCACTGAATCTGGTTCATCATAAAGCAACCCAAGCGCCAGAAAAAACGCATCTACATTACGCAATGCAGGATCTCCTGGTGCAAGGGAAAATGCCCAGTCTTGAGGGTCGCCACATAGCAAAGAAATAATGATTTTTACTTGCTGAATGGGGTCACCAGAGGAGCGGGGTTTCAAAGCAAAAAACAGTCTACAATTATTTTTGAAATTCAGGAACTTAGATCTATCCCCAGAAAACAAATCAGGAATTGGAATTTTGGGTTCTAACATCGGGTTCTGAACTACATAATCTTGAATGCCGTGTACCCTTGCAGTGAGTTGATCCACACAAGAGGACAGACCTTGAATGTCCATATCTACACCTGTGTCCTGAACCACCCAGAGATTTAGGGGAAAAGAAAAACAAAACACACTGCAGAGGGAAAAAAAAATGGTCTCAGAACTTCTTTTATTTATTTATCTATTGAGATGCATTAACACTTTACGGGCCAGCTGTACTGTTATGATGACCTGGTGGTTAGGAGCACTAGGAATGACCTGATGAGCAAACTAGTAATACAGGACAAGCTCTGGGAAGTGGGAGCTCTGCTGACCGCAACCCCTAATCCTATCACAACAACTAGAAATTGCCGTGGAGCGTACCTGACTCTGCCTAGATGCCTCTTCACAGCCTAAGAGCTAACTACCCCTAAAGATAGAAAATAAAGCCTAACTTGCCTCAGAGAAATTCCCCAAAGAAAAAGGCAGCCCCCCACACATATTGACTGTGAGTTAAGATGGAAGTCACAAACACAGGAATGAAATAGGTTTCAGCAAAGGAGGCCAGACTTAACTGAACAGACTTGAGGATAGAAAAGGTATCTTTGTGGTCAGCATAAAAAACTACCAAAAAACCACGCAGAGTGTGCAAAAGAGACCCCACACCGACTCACGGTGTGGAGGTGCCACTCTGCATCCCAGAGCTTCCAGCTAGCAAGGCAAAATCATGATAGCACGCTGGACAAGAAAACAGTGGTAAACAAATAAGCTAGCAGGGACTTAGCTTTTGCTGGAGTAGACTGGTCATCTGAAAGATCCAAGAGAGAACTGAACCAGTACTAGGACATTGACAGCTGGCATCAGGTAACGATCTAAGTGGAGTTAAATAGAGCAGCCAGCCTAGGACTAAACGAGGTCAGCTGAGGAAGGAACCTCAGAACCAGCAGCTCCACTCACAGCCACCAGAGGGAGTCCATGGACAGAACTCGCCGAAGTACCATTCATAACCACCGGAGGGAGTTCGAGAACAGAATTCACAACAGGAGTGGCCTAATACATAGCACCTTTGCTCCCCCTGGTGGCCAGAATGTGAAGTGTAATGTGTGACTGTGATACCTAGTCAGGTGAACTCCTTTAGTGCCATCAGACGTACCATCACTCCCCTTAGCGGCGGAGCGACAGTACTGCAACGACCAGGACTCTGGGGCGCTGCACTAGGATGTTTTTCATACTCTCACTTTTAGTAATTAGGTCCAGGAGCAACCAGTAAGAAATTGACCATATGGGGGTAAACTTTTTCAATATGGCAATGTTCGGTGGTGCGAAGACAGCATTCTGTTATTTTCTCTCTGTTATTCCTTACCTTGGACTGTGAGCTCTGCACTTGTGTAAATGGTGCCATGCTTGTTTCCTGCCACACACTGGTACATGCCGGAATCTTTTCGATTTAAATTGGTGATTTTCAGCTGCCCATTGTTCACTTCTATTCTTGCCTGTTCCAGAGTAGAAACATATTTCTTATAAGCTGGACTAACTAATCTTCAGTTAATACATGGAAAAGAAACACTACCATTACAATATTAACTCTTGTGCTATATTATTATTGGCCTGTGGAGATTTATGCAGCAGAACGTGACCTTCCACATGCTTACTGCAGGCACCCAGGAGCGGACACAAACTGAAGAGGGCCCATGTGGAAGAACAATAGCTCAACATAATGGAAAATTCTGCCTGCTTTTATTTATTAGGGGACCCCTTATTTTTAGGGCAGCTTGCACCAATGGTATGTCCGCCCTTCATGTACCTACTACATACGATATATTTACATACGCATACTACACATATATTTGCTTCAAACTTTGCTCACCTGTGACATTAATGGTTTTCCATCTCTTAACCAGCGTATCGTGGGACGAGGTTTTCCAGATGCTGCACAGTTCCATTGAAGGTCTGAATCAATTTTCGCTTCAGTGTCAGAGATAATTTGGAGCCACTCTGGCTGTGCTGTTAAGTAAAAAGAAAATGATCCATGTAACCACATACAATGGAAAGAATCTATACTGGAACTGGATATTACATACAATATTTATGGTTGCTAGAATAGTGCCAACATACTCCATAGTGATACATAGAAATTATCACCATTTATGTCAGTCTCTTTCTCCAGTGGGTCACACAATCTATTTTTCCTATTTTTGACACATTCTGTGGTCAATTTAATAGGAACCCTCCTAATCACGCAAACACAAGGAGAACATACAAACTCCATGCAGATGTCCTGAAGTGTAGGCATGGTAAACATCTAAATTCAATATGTGATACCATTTGTTTTAATACATGAATTCATGAATTCATATAGTATAGTACAAACATTTCCACTCACACTGTACAAAATCGAATATTTTTTGATAATGAATATTCATTCCAATGCACCAACTGCTACTAATCTATTGCCTTCGAACATGATCAACCCTATATAAGACTTGAATTTTCACTCCTCCTTATTGTAAATCAAATTGTTAAATTAATTTCTATTTACATTACACAATTTATCAAATTTGAACGAGGATCTTTTTTGCTCCCCTAAACTATTTCATGCTTGATGGGATGAATGTGTGATTTTGTACACATCATTCAGTAGCTCAATCCATTCACATTACACAATAATTGTGAACGATGGGTCGTTAACATTAGAATCTGGCAGATTATCTGACAGTGTAAATGTAGCTTATGTCTGTGTCAGAGGGACATAATCTCAATAGATCTCTGTATTTAAACAATGATCATTGGTGCAACCTAAGAAGTTAGGTGGCCCATTTCCACCTCCAAAGTGGGTGGAATTGTGCATTATAATGACTGCAAAGGGCCCATATATTGTTCTTACAAAAGGCCCTTCTTCTGTCTGTGTCCGCCAGTGGATCTTTTCACTGACACAAAGGGTATTTGAAGGAAAAATTTGCCCTGGCTGCATTACTTTTCTAAAAATGGTTAATGGGGTTTAGCAAAAGAGTGCATGGCCAGCCATTACACCTCAGATTTACTATAGTATATGGCAGAAAACCTGAAAAAATATGTAGCTGATCTAGATGTGATTTGGTAGTACAAGACAGCTTAAAGATATTTTAACAAGTCAAAACTCATTCCAGTGTATATAATGTTCAGGGATACTTATGCTGTGTAATTTCCCATGCATAGGCTTTTGGTGGATGGAGTTTAGATACAAAGACCAGTCCCCATTCCCTGAAATCTTTCCCTACTGCTAGAGTTGGATTACAATTGATAACAGGCTGTGAAAAGCAAATTAGACAGAAGTGGTCTTCCCTGGTGCATTGCACTTTGGAGGGATTTTTCAGGAGTAAGATAACATCATTTTTAAAATGTAATTTTAGATTCTATTTTGCACAATAGCTATAAAATGACATCAAGTTGTCTGAAAGTATAGAGGCCATTTAAAGGAATACTTTAATCAAATTAGAAGTGATTTGAATGTTTAGAACTGATGATTTGAAATTACTCAAATACTTTCTACTTGAAACTTCTATCCATTTTACTGCTGGTTCTGATCCCCAAGAAATACACTTTTATTTTGGCTCTCAATACAGGAAAAAGCAAAGCCAACTCCCTAAGTCAGTACACAAATTGTGTATCAAAGGGCTAACAGTCCATCTAAGTTCAGTGGCCAAGCCAACCCTCATGGACTGGGTTAGCTATTGAACTGATGCAATCAACCAGTTGCCTTCATACATATCACTGGAAGGGGAAGCTCTCTCCTGTAACTTGACCAAAGCAGTGTGAAGAAGTGAGATCAGACCATTGTTCAGTTTGAATCACATCCAAACCATTATTTATTTGGTCAATTTTGGACAACCCTTTAAATTCTCTATGATGAGTATTTGGAAAAAAACAAACATATGGTCAAATACGCCCAAACAAAGATATATACATAAAAAAGAAACACCTCTAAGGAGAGACAACATGGAGCAATAAAAGAACCGCACATGCCATAAATAACTAGATATAATTTTATTGAAATATAATTAAAAATTCTATATAAATTTGTGAGAGGTGCAAGGAGAAATACAAGAAAGGTGAGGGAAAAAATTATCTTGGCAATAGCATTGTTGAAATGCAGTATATTAGTTGGAATTTCATAACAGCACAATAATTGATAATGAACAAATGATTAAAAGTTGCTACAAGGAACCACGTTATCATGATCTTTTTATCAGTTTGCACAATAATAGGGATAATAAATAACACAATACAAAGGAGAAAAATAATAAATACTATAGTAAAATGCAATGTGTATAAAAAGTAATTATATATAAGAAATAAAACTGTATGAAAAGCAACTGGCCCTAGTAATCAGATGACAAGTATAATCTTCATGCCCCTAAAGTAAAATACAGTGCTTACCCATAGCAGCAGTGGTTGCCACATTCCCATCCTGAATTGACATATGTTTCAAATCTAGTTTTTCAAGAGCTGGTGGTATAACATGTCCTGCTCCTTTGTATATGTTCTTCAGTCCAGTGGGACGCCAGCTAATTTTCACATGGAAACTTTTTTATGCCCCCTGTATCTCTGCATCCATTTCTGGCTCTTAAAGTCAGAATTGGTTTCAGAGATGCAGGTGTATGGCGAAACAAAGTGTGTATGTGTGGCACCCCAGGAGTTCGGCTACCACAGTGGTATTACCTTCCTTTCGGGGAGGGTGATGCCATGCCTGGAAACGAGGAGGATCCCTTTGACAGGCAATCTGTACATGCAACATGTTCTGACTCCAGGACAGAAGGGGGAGCTCTAGATCCGGTTTCAGGGGAACTTTCCTAGATAGATATATATTCTGGCTTGCAGAAGAAGTTAGTTCAGTCTGGAGATTGTGTGAGACAGAGAAGGAGGAAGGAGCACAGGAGAAGTGAGGAGCTGGAGGAGAGCAGCGACTGGGCTCCCTCCATGCTAAAGCGCAGGAACCGGACACCGGGAATCCGAGGCTGTGTGGGACTGTATGCCCCACAGCAGAAACTGGAGGGCAGGAGATTGAAAGTAACTTGCCCACATCTACACCCTGAGGTACAGCAACATACAGAGCCCGGAGTCACCGTGAATAGAGACCTCTATAAAATGGCTTGCGTCGCCTACCATGCAGGAACTGTCCTAGAACAGAGCATGAGAAAGGACCTTGAAAGAAGCCATAAGCAACAAGTGACTTTTATACTTCGCATAGTGGAAGGCTCCCAATCTGATCTGGCAAAAGGAATTCAACACGTTTCCAGGCTGCCTGGACTTCACCGTCACCTGTTGCTGGTACCCTGGACTGTGGCCGTGAATCACCAGTAAACAGATAAAGAGACTGCAACCCTATGTCCTCTGATTACTTCTGGCACCACTATTACTTCTGGCAACCCTATGTCCTCTGATTACTTCTGGCACCACTCTATCTTTGCTGAATAAACCGGAAGCCCTGGGGACCAAGCTTCACATGTGGGAAGCCATACCATCTTTGCTGCAGTGCCATCACCCCCAGAGAACCCCTTTAAGCAGTGTCTGTCATCCCTGACCGAATACCACAGGTGGCATCACGAACATTTTTATTTCTAAAAACCCCTTTAAAAACATTCCCTTTAATTTAGACTCCCAGGGCCACTGACCGGGTCACTGCAACTGTGACCACTCCTTTAATGACGACCGGATTTTAATGTCTATTGGATTGTGGTATTTATTACCCCTATTATTATCTAACCTGAAAAAAGATCATGTTAACATTGGTCCTTGAACTTATTTTAATCATGTGACCAATATAAATTGCTGTGCTGTTACATTATTTTTTTCTCCATCTAATATTTGTGAGATGTACTGTATCCCAACAATGCTATTGTCATGATAATTGTTTCCCTCTCCTTTCTTGTGTTTCTCCTTGCTGATCTCTCATTAAATTACATAGGATTTTTAATTATATTTTAATAAAATTATATCTAGTCATTTATGGGTGGTTCCTTTATTACTCAATGTTGTCGCTCTCTGTACAGTGGGGAAAACAATATTTGATACCATACATTGCCGATTTTGCAAAGTTTTCCCACCTACAAAGAATGGAGAGGTCTGTCATTTTTATCATAGGTAGACTTCACCTGTGAGAGATAGAATCTAAAAATTAGAACCAGAAAATCAAATGGTATGATTATTACATAATTAATTTGCATTTATTGCACCTGTTTGAACTTATCATTACCTGTATAAAAGACACCTGTCCACACACTCAATCACACTCCAACCTCTCCACCATGGCCAAGACCAAAGAGCTGTTTAAGGACACCAGGGACAAAATTGTAGACCTACACAATAGTGGAATGGGCTAGAGGACAATAGGCAAGCAGCTTGGTGAGAAGGCAACACTATGACTGTCAATCTTTTTCAGTCTGGGGCTTCATGCAGGATCTTGCCTCGTGGGGTAAGGATGATTCTGAGAAAGGTCAGGAATCAACCCAGAGTTACATGGGAAGACCCGGTCAATGACCTGAAGAGAACTGGGACCACAATCTCAAACATTATCGTTAGTAACACACTACGCCGTCATGGATTAAAATACTGCAGGGTACACAGGTCCCCCTGCTCACACCAGCACCTGTCCAGGCTCATTTGAAGTTTGTCAATGACTATCTGGATGCTCCAGAGGAGGCATGGGAGAAGGTCATGTGGTCAGATGAGACCAAAATAGAACTTTTTGGTATTAATTCCACTTACCGTGTTTGGAGGAAGAAGGATGAGTACAACCCCAAGAACACTGTCCCAATCGTGAAGCATTGTGGGGGAAACATCATACTTTGGGGGTGCTTTTCTGCAAAGGGCGCATGACAACTTGAAGGGAATATGGATGGGGTCATGCATTGAGACATTTTGGCCAACAACCTCCTTACCTCAGTAAGAGCATTGAAGATGGGCTGTTGCTGGGTCTTCCAACATGACAATGACACAAAACACACATCCAGGGCAACTATGGAGTGGCTCCAGAAGAAGCATTTCAAGGTCCTTGAGTGACCTAGCCTGTCTGCAGACATGAACTCAATTGAAAATCTTTGGATGGAGCTGAAACTCAATGTTGCCCAGCAACAGCCTCGAAACCTGAAAGATCTGAAGATCTGTATGGAGTAGTGGGCCAAAATCCCTGCTGCAGTGTGTGCAAACTTGGTTAAGAACTAAAGGAAACATCTGACCTCTGTAATTGCAAACACATGTTTTTGTACCAAATATTTAGTTCTGTTTTTCTATTGTATCAAATTCTTATTTCATGCAATAAAATGCTAACTAATTATGTTAAAATCATACAATGTGAGTTTCTGTTTTTTATTTTGAGATCCTGTCTCTCACAGTTGAACTGTAACTACGAAAGAAATTACAGAGCTCTCCATTCTTTGTAGGTTGGAAAACTTGTGAAATCGGAAGTGTATCAATTACAGTGGGGGGAAAAAGTATTTAGTCAGCCACCAATTGTGCAAGTTCTCCCACTTAAAAAGATGAGAGAGGCCTGTAATTGACAGCATAGGTAGACCACAACTATGAGAGTCAAAATGAGAAAACAAATCCAGAAAATCACTTTGTCTGATTTGGCAAGATTTATTTTGCAAATTATGGTGGAAAATAAGCATTTGGTCATTAACAAAAGTTCATCTCAATATTTTGTTTTATATCCTTTGTTGGCAATGACAGAGGTCAAATGTTTTCTGTAAGTCTTCACAAGGTTGGCACACACTGTTGGTGGTATGTTGGCCCATTCCTCCATGCAGATCTCCTCTAGAGCAGTGATGTTTTGGGCCTGTCGCTGGGCAACACGGACTTTCAACTTCCTCCAAAGGTTTTCTATGGGGTTGAGATCTGAAGACTGGCTAGGCCACTCCAGGACCTTCATATGCTTCTTACGAAGCCACTCCTTCGTTGCCCTGGTGGTGTGCTTAGGATCATTATGAGGCTGAAAGACCCATCCACGTTTCATCTTCAATGCCCTTGCTGATTGAAGTAGGTTTGCACTCAAAATTTCACGAAACATGGCCCCATTCATTCTTTCATCTATATGGATCAGTCATCCTGGTCCCTTTGCAGAGAAACAGCCCCAAAGCATGATGTTGCCACCCCCATGCTTCACAGTAGGTATGATGTTCTTTGGATGCAACTCAGCATTGTCTCCTCCAAACACGACGAGTTTTGTTTCTACCAAACAGTTCTACTTTGGTTTCATCAGACCATATGACAGTCTCCCAATATGCTTTTGGATAATCCAAATGCTCTCTAGCAAACTTCAGATGGGCCTGGTCATGTACTGGCTTAAGCAGGGGGACACATCTGAATCCCTGGCGGCGTAGTGTTACTGATGGTAGCCTTTGTTACGGTGGTCCCAGCTCTATGCATGTCATTCACTAGGTCCTCCTGTGTGGTTCTGGGATTTTTGGTCACCATTCTTGTGATCATTTTGACCCCACAGGGTGAGATCTTGCATGGAGCCCCAGATTGAAAGAGATTATCAGTGGTCTTGTATGTCTTCCATTTTCTTATTATTGCTCCCACAGTTGATTTCATCACACCAAGCTGCTTGCCTATTGCAGATTCAGTGTTCCCAGCCTGGCGCAGGGCTACAATTTTGTTTCTGGTGTCCTTCGACAGCTCTTTGGTCTTCACCATAGTGGAGTTTGGCATGTGACTATTTGAGGTGGTGGACAGGTGTCTTTTATACTGATAACAAGTACAAACAGGTACCATTAATACAGGTAATGAGTGGAGGACAGAGGAGCCTCTTAAAGAAGAAGTTACAAGTCTGTGAGAGCCAGAAATCTTGCATGTTTTTAGGTGACCAAATACTTATTTTCCACCATAATTTGCAAAATAAATCTTGCCAAATCAGACAAGGTGATTTTCTGGATTTGTTTTCTCATTTTGACTCTCATAGTTGTGGTCTGCATATGACATCATTTGCACGCCTCTCCCATCTTTTTAAGTGGGAGAACTTGCACAATTGGTGGCTGACTAAATACTTTTTTCCCCACTGTAATTATTCTCCCCACAGTAGGTTATATTGATATGGGAGTATTCTATCCAGTTATTTTCAGGTATATATTTATGGGGGAACTTGTTCAATAGAGATATGTTCCTGTGGTCACCTAATAGTGAAATGAGGTTCATCTCCCAAGAGTTTGGATTTCTGCCTAGAAAATTATCTAAGAAGCTTAATTTAATTCAATGGAGATTTATGCAAGCATTTAAAAAATAAAGATGCAGTGTACAATGATATCTTACCTTGCACTATTACACGACCTTGATAGGTATCTCTGCCTTTAGAGTTTTCAGCTTCACACTCATAGGTTCCATCATCATCAAAGCTGACACTTTCAATGTGCAGAACGGGGTCTGAGGCGAACCACTGAGGGGGCTGTGATGTATCCACCTTCCTCCATCGAATACGAGGCACTGGGCTATAAATATTATTTCATGATGTAAATGAATTCTAATCTAGTCCAAACTAGTAGGAGTTTGATTGTCTACCTACCACAAAGCATCATTATCCACTCTGATATAAATCTATTATATGGAGATTCTTTTTAAGTCATTATTTCTGGTGGAATAGTACAGAGGCATCCTGACATAAGAGTAGTGACATACAGTAAGTGGTTATGGAAGTGTGTTTCCCACATGACTCCTTGTCTTATACACCTTAAAGGGAATCTATCATCAGGTTTTTGATACCCCATCTAAAAGCAGCACAATGTCGAGGCAGAGCCGCTGATTCTAGCGATGTGTCACTTATTAGGCTGCATTTTGTAGTTTAGATATAATCACTGGTTTATCTGCTGCAGATCAATCTCTGCATTCATCTTCTGAATGTGGAGCTCTGTACAACTCCACCAACACCACTGATTGGCAGCTTACTGTGTACACTGCGCATAGGCAGAAATCTGCCAATCAGTGATGGAGGCAGGGTTACACAGAGCTATGAATATGGAGGGCTACATGACAGCAGCAGTTTCACTAGTCCTCTAGTGATAATATCATGCTGATAAAAAAGTGATTGTATCAAAACAACAGCAAGGAGCCCAGTAAGTGATACATTTCTGGAATCAGGAACTGTTTCTACACTATGCTGTTTAGATTAGGTGGCAAAATCCACCCTCCTATCCCACCACCCCAGCCAGCCATTTGGTGCTCCATGCTTCCTTTCACTACTTCCATGATCTTCTGGCACTGGGTAGGCCTCTTGTACATCATGATGCTTTGCCATCCTGACAACTAAGGTCTATTCAGCACTGTGAAGATTGCGGAAAAAGATATGAGTGGTGCAGTGGCCGAACAGGTAAGGTGAGGTGAGTAATTTTTTTTAACCCAAGTTTATTATTCTCTGGGGTCTTCATTAACTTTGAATACATTTGATGCATCCAGGGGTGGGATTCAAATTTTTAACAACAGGTCCTCTAAGTCGCGGCGGCCGGAATTTTGGCCACGCCCATTTTCAATAACCCCGCCCATACTAATAAGCCACGCCCAGTGGCACGATTCTCCAGACTCTGGGAGTCTGGAGAATAAAAAAAAACCTCTCAGGGTGATTGGCAAAAACCTGGCCATAGTATGAGAGGTAAATTAAGGAAGTGGAAAATCCCTTTAATGTCTGTTTGAAATCTCAATTTTATTGGAGGAAATAATTTGCATAGATTTTAGGACTTATTGAACATGATGTAAAAATCTGCAATAAGTTATGGATTTCTTCTCAATTCCAACCTAAGCAAAGGGACGTTACAAAAGTGAAATACAACCTGCAGTGAACACGACCATGGATAGAGTGGGAATTCATGCTGTTAGGATGGGCATGCCACAATGTAAAAGCTGCTAATAATTTCCATACATCTATTACACCCACAGAATAGGTGATAACTTGCTGACCGGGGGGGGTCCGGCCCCTGGGACTCTCACTGAACCTGAGAAGGTGGCTGTGACATGCCCCGACAGAATGGCGTGGTGGCGACCCATGCATGCCACCCCTCCACACATTGGCTATGGGACTGATGCAGAAAGCTGAATGCTGTTCTCCTGAGGACTGGCTAATAACTTGGATTGTTGAGTTTAACCCTTTAAAGTTCTGTTCACATTGATGTTCGGACACTCCATCTGACTGTTCTGTTTAAGGAACAAACAGAATAAGTGATCCGCTGTATCAGGTATGCCAGTGGAGACGAGAGAGGCCTCATTGATAGTTATGGGGTTTGTTTGGATTTGGTTTCTTAAGGACTTTTTTCTGTTCTAAAAAAACCAGACCCAATCATGATCACTGGGGCCACTCTGTCAACAATGAGCACGAAGGATGCAGCAGATCACGTATTCCATTTATTGGTCCCTAAGACAGAACAGACACCGGGAATGTCGGCGCACCATGTGATCAGAGCCTTATTATAGGAAGATGGCAGACGCCCCCGTGCATTGCAGCTTGCGGAGTGCGGGCAGTGTAGCTGCACATCACATATTACCCGAACGACAGATGATTATCATGGATGCATTGTATACACCGTATCACCAAACACAACCATCATTAGCCTGCAGCGAGGCAAAAGCATCATCCATACGGCGGAGAACAACAACTGCAACCACCGGTATAACCAGATACGTACACTCGTCAGTCTATCTACACAACATCAATATACAGGTCCGCTAGACACCTGCACATACGGAGGTCTGTAACTGGGGGCACTGACATTTCTCCACTTCCTGTCACTAACCCCAATGAAGAAAACTACCATCAGTTTCTCCCTAGAATGGAATGGCTGCTACCAGAGAACAGTAGAGCATGAAGGCCAGATCCTGCACACAGTGTGGAGAGGAGCACAGGCAGCCATCTTAAGGTACCGTCACACTAGGCGATATCGCCAGCGATCCGTGACGTTGCAGCGTCCTGCATAGCGATATCGCTATGTTTGGCACGCAGCAGCGATCTGGATCCTGCTGGGATATCGCTGGTTGCAGGGAGAGTGGACGAACTTTCTTTCGTCGCAACTCTCCCGCTGACATCGCTGGATCGCCGTGTGTGACGCCGATCCAGCGATGTCTTCACTGGTATCCATGGTAAACATCGGGTTACTAAGCGCAGGGCCGCGCTTAGTAACCCGATATTTACCATGGATACCATGGTAAAAGTAAAAAAAAAACACTACATACTCACCGTCTGTTGTCCGTCATGTCCCCTGGAGCTTCCCGCACTGACTGTCTCAGCGCCGTCCGGCCGTAAAGCAGAGCCCAGCGGTGAACCTGCAGTAACAGCGGTTCACCGCTGGGCACCGCTGTTACGGCCGGCCGGCGCTGAGACACAGTCAGTGCGGCAAGCGCCGAGGGACATGAAGGACGACAGAAGGTGCGTATGTAGTGTTTTTTTTTTTTTTTTACATGGGGACTTCGGCATCGCTGAAGACAGTTTCAGCGATGCCGAAGTCGCTTGGTCGCTGGAGAGAGCTGTCTGTGTGACAGCTCCCCAGCGACCACACAGCAACTTACCAGCGATCACGTCGCTGGTCGCGATCGCTGGTAAGTTGCTTAGTGTAACGGCACCTTTACATGATGCGGACAGTGATCGGCACAGCACAGCTGCAGGACAGGAGAGGTAACTAGTGACAGATCTGCTGCCATCACCATCATTACCAGGGGACGCTCCGCTCAGGGTCTTCTCCGCCCGGTGACAGCTGCGGCCCGAAAGGTGTGAAGCCCCCGTTCCTTGCGGTAGATCAAGGCCTCGCCGCTCGTACAGTCAGCGGCTGCATCCTCGGCAGGGTCCGGACCCCGGCCCTTGCAGGCTCCGCTGCGCAGCTGTTGTGGGTCCAAGCACTGACATCTGTTACGTCATCACCCGGCGCGGGCTCTGGCGCATTGGTTGGAACAGTTGGCAGCGGGAGGGGACAGAGCCGTGCGCTGCCTGCTGTAGCCATGCGACCCCGGAGCGGCAGCCCGTCACGTGCCTGCTGTCAGTTGCTATGGCCCCGGGGGCGTGGCAACCATTTTCAATTACCGGAACGCTGGCAGATAGAAATTTTAGTAAACGGCTGCCCCGTACCGGGTCGTACCGGCTGAATCCCACCCCTGGATGCATCTCAATTACCTCTGCAAAATGTGAGCACTCTGCCAAATTCTAATTTTGGCAGATTCATTAATTTCTATTTAAATTATACTTTTTTAATTTCGACAATGTATTTATATATTTTTATTTCTGACGACGATATTAAAAAACAAAAATGTTGCAATTTACACACTAGCCACAAAGCCTAATATTAGATTCCTACTACATGTTGGGCACATGGACATTAACACATGATACTGTCTCAAACCCTACTGAACTGAAATATTTAATGAGCACATTCTCGTTCAAGCCAAATATGATTGTGAAGGAAGGGGAGGAGGTGAGCTGTGACATCACCTACTGTGAATGGTGGCTCCTGTGTTATTTATTGTATAGAGAGGTGTTACCATTCATTTTCAGGCCATGTTCACACATTGAGTATGTGGTCAGTATTTTAGCCCAGTATTTGAAAGTCAAAACCAGGAGTGGGTGATAAATGCAGAAGTGGTGACGTGCTTCTATTATACTTTTCCTCTGATTGTTCCACTCCTGGTTCTGGCTAACAAATACTGAAGTAAGAACCTCACCAAATACTCAATGTGTGCACGTGGCCTCATCCTGTCTGTACTGGTAACGAGACTGCAGAAAACTCATCAGGAGGCATGAATCTAGTATATAAGGCCAGGTGGTCAGTGTAAAGAGTGTAAGATTTCATAATTTTGTTTAAGACAGGATATGAAAACTAAAAATAAAAACATTAGAAAAAAATGTTAAAAAAATACATTTAAAGTAAAATCTTGATATAAACAAACATTTTCTCCTGACAGTCACTTTAAATCAGTGTCTTAGACCATTTCAGTGTTTTTGTGCAGATAAAAAAATTGAAGCTACTTACTTTCCAAAGGCGAAACACTCCAATGTCACTGACTGCCTGGAGAGAGTATATGTCTCCGCTGGGAAGCGCACTTTAATACTGGGGGCGTATATCCGTGGCTCTGCTGTAAGATCAAGTAGATAAAATTAACCACATTATTTAACGAACTAAGACACGGTAATGATTGTACTAATGAAGGTGTTTATAGAGCTAATGTTTGGTTTGCAATATGTATATTACATGGGATGGTGGAAAATAGACGTATGTCAATCAAGTCCAACTGACAGATGGGAGAGAATATATATGGCGATCGATATAATATATAGCATATATACACTTAAACTGGGGACATGGTTGTCATATGGGGTCAGTCAGTCAACACTGAATAGATTCTTTAGTGATTTCAGAGATAAACCATGAAATAGCCAAAAGGACTAATGTATATATCAAACATGTAGGCTATGTACCAGCGGAATTAACAGCAACAAGGGTCAGGAATAACTGAGAAACATAACTGACCTTCTGGAGTGACACTAAGTGGAGTAAAGCTACTATAAACGCTCTTAGTTGTAAAAGCAACGTGGCTGGTGGTCAGACAGGAGTACTCCCCTTCATCCTGGGTGTCTGTCCTCGCAATGTACAAGTTTCCAGTTACTTGAGAAACAAATCGCCTGCTATCAGTCGACAAAAACACTGGGAACTCATTCAGCAGCCATCTGTATGACAAACCTGTAAGACATTGCAACAAAGGTAAAATTACTATAATTTCATGTTCAAACTCATTTTTTTTTTAATAATATACATACAAATTCAAAATACAAATCTGCAATTTTTTCACTATTGTACGACAGTTATTTTGATCTATGAAATGCGCTAGTTAAGATTAATGTGTGAGGGGGGAACTTTGTGTATGATGGCAGGCACTTAAATTTTTATGTTGTCCTTTTTTTTTCTTTTATGCAGTGTCTTCCTACAGGTCGGAAAAGATGTTAGGACTGGAGGCTTTTTTATCTATTACAGTACTTTTTTCTTCTACATTTGGGATTGCCATAACAGCCCTAGAAACAGAGTGACACTGCCCTAATAAATAGTAACTGTCACTGTCATGGTGGTGCTAGGTCTCCACAGGCCCAGCATTCACAGGATCACTGGGCTCAATGGAAGCATCAATATCTTAGTAGTGGTAAACCCCTCTAAACTTTGGGTGAATGTCTCTAAATAGCAAACAGCTTTAAGGCCACGTTCACACATTCACTATTTGGTCAGTTTTTTACCTCAGTATTTGTAAGCCAAAACCAGGAGTGGAACAATCAGAGGAAAAATATAATAGAAACATATGCACCATTTCTGTATTTATCACCCACTCCTGGTTTTGGCTTACAAATACTGAGGTAAAAAACTCACCAAATACTGAATGTGTGCACGTAGTCTAATATGTAAACTAAATGAGGACAATTGTGTATCGATATGTTAAAACAATGTTACAAAGCACAATCATATGTCATGTACAGCACCATGGAATCAATGGTGCTATATAAATAAATAATAATAATAATTATAAGCAACCTAATGTGTGATCAGCATTCTGGATTTAATTCCAGCTGTTTAGAAACCAAATATCATCTAAAACATGAGATATAATAAATGGAAAACAAAAAAGATATGTAAAAACATATAAAAAATTTAATTGACCCCCCACGTATCATTTTCTCAGTTAAAAAAAGGCAAAAAAACACAAAACAAATTTGGCATCACTGCATCTGTTAAAACTTTGATCTTTCAAAATATAAAAGTATTTAATCCATATGATAAATGCCATAAAAAGAAATGAAAATGACATAGCAGTTTTTCAGTCCCCACACCTAAAGTTAAACGAATGGTGTCATTCAAAACTACAATGCATCCTGTAAAAAAAATACAAGCCCTCATATGGCTATATCGAAAAATAAAAGATATGACTCTTGGAACAAGGGGAGGAAAAAAAATTAAATTGCAAAAGCGGAATTTATCCCACTCAGAAAAGGATTAATGACTGGCAGTGAATCTTATGTCACTAATTTTACCTGATATTTTTTTCTAAATTCTAAATTGCTTTTTATGTCTGAGATTTATTATATATTCTCTATTTTGTATTTTTAACATAAAGCAAAAAAAACTACCGTAAGCACATTTAGCCTCGGCAGTGTATTTTTACATTTTAATAATTTTTTTTTTACAGGGCAGAATAGACTCCCTTGTGCCACCTGTGAATGGATTTACCCATTGGCATATTCCAGTGATAGGACTCCAGGGTCAGCAGATGTTCAGGGATGTTCCTCACAGCATGAGATGTGACACCCGCTATGTGGCTGTAAGGATTAGCAGGTGACGAGGGCTTTCTCCTCGCTTTGCTCTTTGTTCTAACACTTTACTTGTTTCCCTAAGCTCCTGCCATCTCCATTTGTTTCATAACATTTTTGAAGGGCATAGCAAAGAGGGCTGCAGCCAAAAGGACAATATGATGTGACATGTCTGGGAGAATATCAGACGATCAGGACGCATTCAGATGGTTAATACACAAGGGTAAGGGGTGGGTAACTTCTGCCACTCTCATCTCTGGGCTGTGACCCTCATCCATATAGGCCATAATAGCTGTAAATATACATAGAGAGCTAAAAATTAATTGAATAATAAAATTAATGTATCACGTTTTATCAAACACAATATGATGAGTTGGTGGCAATACACACAGAGCGAAAGGAGAACAATTCTGGCAGATTATTACCGGGGTAGTGCTGTGGAGGATTACAAGGCAACATAACTCCCCATCCTTCTGTTATTTTAACAGCATCTCTGTCCTCTGGTGGGAATTCATGCAAATCTGAGATACAAGACAAAAAAATGAAAGATTTTTTTTTTGCTAATAATTTTTTATAAGCCAACAAAGCATTAAAGGGAATCTGTCACCAAGTTTTTGCATGATGTAGATGCAGAGATCCAGATTCCAGCGATGTGTCACTTACTAGGCTGCTTGCTGTCACTTTCATAAAATCACTGTTTTCTTTGCTGCAGATCTAGCAGATGTTTGAATATTGAACCCTCAACACCACTCAGAAAGTCATCAATCAATGGATGAGGAGGGGCTATATAATGCTCATGAATATGGCTACATGGCACCAGGTTTACTAGTCCTCTAATAATAATATCCTGCTGATAAAACTGTGATGTTATCAAAAGTACAGCAAGCAGCCCAGTAAGTGACACATTGCTGGAATCAGGATCTCTGTTTCTACATTATGCTGTTCTTAGATTAGGTCACAAAAACCTGGTGACTGATTTCATAGTAAAAAGATTACTTTAGGACACTCACATCCAAAGCGCAGTGAGACTTCATGACTAAGCACGGCACCCCTTGGGTTGGAGGCTACACATTGATAGGTTCCTGTGTGCTTCGACTGTGTCGGGTTCGAGATTGCCAGGTTTCCTCCTACCAGTTGGTAAGTGGAGTTTGCCATAATGTTGACCTCTGTACCATTCAGCCTCCACCTTCAAATAAAGGGAGAGAAATATATCTAACTTCTAGTAATTGCAAATTGGGAACAACGTTCATGATATATCATCTCCATTGGGTAAATCTGTGTTGCCATCGTTGGTTAATACCTGTAAGTGGCAGAAGGGATGGCACGGGCACGGCAAGCCAGGGTGAGTTGTTCTTCTGACCCCTCTGGGTACAAAGTGTTCTGTGGCTGCTCCTCAAATACCGGTCCATATTCTCCGTTTGATCCTTTGATGGGGTTAAAAGCTAATTGGAAAAATAAGTAATTGTCAAGGAACAATAGCAGTTGTATTGAATCTAGTTTTTTGTATGGTTAGCACTAGAAACAATTAGATTAAGTTCCCACATTGAGCTTTTAGTGAGTTTTTGACACTATGGATTTTCGTTGACACAGCGTCTAACAGTTCCAGCAAAGTAGATGGGATTTATAGAAATCTGACCTTTTTTTTCACACTGCATAAACTGACCTGCGGCACGGGTTTGAAATCCACGACATGTTAATTTCTCTTGCAGGTATGCTGAGCTTTATGTGCGGATTCTCCCCATAGAATTGTGCGGAAAATACAAAGATTAAAAAATGCATTTAATCCGCATATCACTATATCAATAAAGTTTTGCCAAATGCCAGGAAGTATCAAAAACAAAGCAGCTTTATTTAAAACATGACACACCAAAACGAGGTACAATTGCGATAAAAATTAGCACAATGAAAAAAATGCAAGTCAAAATTTAAATTTACCTGTTAGGTACTAGAATACAACAGAATATCGGCAACATCAAACATTTACCAAAAGCTCATTGTGGGAACTCAGCTTCAAAGCAAGGGCGAACATAACCATGTAGCCATAGAGGAGGAGAACAGGAGCTAAGGGGTCCCCTTGTACCTCCAAAGCAGGGGGAATTGTGCTTTGTGATGAGCTATTGGACTGCAGAGGCCCATATGTTTTTCCTGTACAGGGGCCCCCTTCTGTCTGTATATACTAGCACCTCAAAGGAAAGATAATCAAATCTTATATGTGTTGGAATTCATTGTCTTCAAAGTTCCCATATTGATCTATATCCTTTATTTCTGTTATTCCCACAAGGACAATTTACAATAACCTCATTAACCTCTGTCATTATGCTCTGTCTGGCAGTAAACATACAGAGCTAGAATCTACAAGGGACTCAATTAATGGAGGTTCCAATTAGAAATATTCTATAAGGAAGGGTTTCTGGCTCTTGTAACAGATCTCAGAGTAGCCCTCTCTATGAGGGTTGCAGTAGTCAGATCACAAATACTTCTTCCATCTGTGCGGCAAACACATGCCTCTCCATTATGAACGAGGAAGTCTCTATGATCACTATTTATAATTATGGATCCTGTATTTCATCAGTGGGAGCACAATGAGCATAGTGCATGCAACAATGGAAGTAGCTTACATTGCAGAATATCCTCCCTATAGTTTAAGTCTTTTAAGCTGGCAGTCGGACACTTAGTGGTTGGGAGATAAACTTGAAGTGATGCTTTTGTACATATAGGAAAATGCTCCAGCACACTAAGTGCTGAGAGGGGTTAATTGGGCATGACTGAGTGTGAGCTGCAGATGAGTTGGAAGAGAAGAATGCTTATCATATCTCCACCCCTGGGTGTGGTTCACTTTGTATATTGAGAGCTGTTTCTTTTACACAGGCCTGTGTGTATGGAGGTGCGCAGATCTCCTGGACTGAATGCCTTTGCTAAAAAGACTAAGAAGCTGGACTCTAAGCCAGGTGGGCTAAACAGCACTATTGTATAGACTTGTTACTTTTTGTTTCACCTTGTGCCGGACAAAGGCTGCATTTATGTTTTCTGGTGACCTGGTTTATGAGGACTGCAATAAACCAGCCGGACATTAAATAGAAACGGTTCCTGTGTCTACTTCTTTAAGAAGCTGAGTGAGTCGACCTACCACAGTCTTTATAAATATAATATAGAAAGTATTTAATATACAGTATAGCGAGTGCAGTGCCCCCACTGCCGCAGGGCCGAGGGGTACCCGGTACCGGGCCTCTGAGTCTCTGCTCTGGGGTTGTCACGGTGGCTAGACCCGGTCCGTGACCCTGCTGAGGGGCGCACAATAAAAGGTGTGAATGGTGGTGGTAGTGCGGTGCAGTAAATAACGAGGACACCAGGTTGCAGTCTCTTTACCTCTTTACTGAAGGCTTCTGAGTCCTCAATCCGGAATACGGTTAACCGGGCTGCGCAAGCCTGGTCGGTCCGATGGCACCTCCAGAGTTCCCTTTGCAGGTGGAAATCTGTGCCTACCTTCCTGCGCTTGTGTGTTGTGGTCCTCCCCTGCTGGGCTTACGGGATAGTCCCCACAACTGTTGTGTCTGTTTCTCGTGTTCCCTCACAACTCGATTCTGATGTTCTCCCTCTACGTCCCCCTGATCTTACGGTTAGGACGCACCCGTATGACGGGGAGGCTCGGAGCTCTTCTGGGACTCCAGCGTCGCCCCACTCCTGTTGTTACCCCCCTGTGTCTTCCTGGGTCTGGGTGAGACAGCCCGCCTGTAACTGACTGTCCTGCCATAGGTTTGAAGTTTGGCTTGGAGCTCTATACTTCCTCGGCGTTCCGGCCACCGGTTATGCGCCTCAATAGGATGTTGCCTCGTCTTACAGCACGACTCCTACTGGTATTCTCCTTGTTGCGTTGATCTCGTTTCTCACTCAGCACAATATACCTCGCTTCTTGTCCTTTCTTGGGGTACCGCCGCTATATCGTGCAGGCGCGGTCCCGTAACGTTCTTCTCTGTTTGCTAGGCCTCTGTCAGGATCCCACCCCTGACAGGGACCCCTCTGAGTCTCTCCCCGCAACACCCTCTGCCACAGGGTGCTGCCTGTTCAATCCCCAGTCAGCTTTCTCTTCTAACTTCCTGCCTAACCCCCAGTTTTACCAGATTGTGAGGAGTGGCCTAATAAATAGAACCCTTAGCTCCCCCTGGAGGCCAGACTGTGAAATGTATTGGTGTCTGTGATACCTGGTCAGATGACCTCCTTCAGTGCCATCAGACGTACCATAGCCCCCCTTAGCGGTAGAGCCACAGTACTGCAATGACCAGGACTCTGGGGCGCTGCACTCCCCCCCGGTTAAATCCAGTACTCCTGGACTGGGAAGAAAACAACAATACATGTCAGCAAAAAGACATACAATTTTGAAAATGCAAGTACAAGTAAACTTTTTAACAGAGCTTCCCTTTATGGGAGGTGAGGACACTTGAACGTTACAAACATGGTTAAATACTTTAAGTAACATACTATAAATACTTTTCTTACCCAACCGGGTATTCTACTAAGTGCAAAATCTTTGAACAATAATTTAACTTTGCCTTTAAGGACGTACTCGCTGAATCCACTAAAGACCTTCTTATAACACATTATAAGGCTACTCAACGTTTTTGCATTCTCCTACTTTACGTCTGCAGGACCGCCTGTCCTAACTGCTCCAGACCTACTGCCTCTCCTTTCTGTACAGGACCGCCCCTTTCCGCCCGGGCCTACTGTCCTTCCACTACTATACACAGTATAGAACATATCATTTTTCTTTCAGTTCAAGATCACTGAGCCATCTCTGTATGGCTCCTAGGAGGACTCACTAACTAACCCCGTACGGGTTCACTTCCTGTCCTCGTTCTTCTATCAACATCATTAAACATTTCTTACAATCAACTAGTTAGCTACATTTAACTTTCACATATCAGCATTATTACTTTTCCTTTTAGAGCATCATCATTCTCTAAGTACTATCAAGGAACATCCCCTTTAAGACGGGACCAAGTCTCTATGAGGTAGTGCAACTTCTCAAGCTGCAAGTCTGTTCGCAATAAGGACTCCGGTAATGTTTTCAAAAAACAGTATCTTCGCAAAGTGTCCTTTCTTCATGTAAAACCAGTAGAGAGCACCTTTAAGAAGGTGCAAACTATTTACAACATCAGTTTTTGAATCATTCACCGTCCATGATTCGGCAGTCCTTTGATAACTGAGCAAAAGTAGAAAACAAACAAAAACAATAGGGATCCCGGGTCAACAAAGGGATCCCTTTAAGAATAACCCTAGACGGGTTTTAGCAGCAAAACAGTAGAAACAGTTAACTATTTACAATCATTAAAGCATTTTTGCTTACTTAGTCTTCTTGTAGTGCAGGGGCGGTCTCTGATCTGCGGCTGATGCAGTATCAAGGGTTGGTCTCTCGGGTGCAATCAGGTCACCCGGTGTCTGGATTCGAAGGCTAACCCTGGCTGCAAGTTCGGTAGCCGCCACAAGGCGGACGGTGGTGAGAGTAACAAGATCTGTCAAGCCCGGATCAGTCATGGTCGGGGCAACAGGTGACGCCCCTTCAGGCTCACAGCGTTGGACATTCCGAGCGCACCACCCTTGCGCACTCCGGTGGCGGGTGTAGGTCACCTGATCCCCCCTTTGCAATGGGTCACCATATTGGTTACAGCAGGGAGTTTTCACGTTGTAACTAGTAACGAAGACGTCAGTCGGTAGTCCGGGTTCCTGTATGGAGCCCCAACCCCTCTTCGGGTGGAAGGCCAGCACAGTTCCCCGCTTTACCACGTCTTTCCTGCCGTGCGCAGACTTTCTGCGTTGCGTTTGTGGCGTGTCAGGTTGTTCCGTCTCGTCTCGGTGTCTCCAATGCAGGATTAAACATTGTTTATACTGTTCCCAAGTGAGCACAGCAAGGGTAAGGCCGTCCTCCCGGGCTCCATCTGGCCCGGTCCAGGGGGTGTCCCACCGGAGGACCACCCCGTCTGGGCCCACGTCTATGGGTTCTCCCATCCTGGTCGGTAGTGGAGGTACCAGCTTCCCCATTGCGTCAGGGGTGAGGATCACCCGCTCCACCGAGAAGAAACAGTTATTGTTGGGGGGAGGAGCAGTCACGGGAGCAGGATCGGTCAGGAGAGCTGGATCGGTCGGGGGAACAGAATCGGCCGGGGGAGTAGGGGCGCCGTCCATACCTGCGCCTGATGTGATTCCACCGATGTCGATCTGTTCCGTTGATGAGGACACTGGAATCCGCGGCAACCTGGACCGCGGCTCCTCCTCGGCGGCCTCCCGATGTGGCTCCGCTCGCCATGGTTCCGTGGTCGGGATAGGTAGGCTCGGCTCCCCCGTCGGCGGCTCCAGGCAGTTCAGATCCTTCACCGGCGGTGGACGCGAGTCCACCTCTGATGGGTGAGGGCAGACCGGGATCACTTCGCCGCTGCTCAGGCACTTGCTGATCGTCATCGCTGTCCGGCATTCGGCGGCAACGCATGCACCTGGCTCCGCCATTTCTCCGAGGTCGAGCTCCTTCTTCACCTCGTTCCCGCCGTTGCAAATCAGGGGGCGGTTCTCCTCTGCTGCTGGGCAAGTCGTCACCTCGCAGCAGGAGTCGGAGGGGGCGGTCGCTACTTCTGGCGCCGCTTTGGTAGTCTCCTCCCATGGCACGCCCTCCTTCTTCCTCTGCGCTCCCTGTGGTGCTGCAATGGCGGCGTGTTTTGGCGGGAACTTTTGGCGGCAAGTGGCACAGCACAGTCTTTGCAATAAGTCACAGTCCAAATGTAATAAATCACAGTTCCAAGGCACACATGACCTGATTCTTCAGGCTTAAGTAGATCCTGTTCGTGACGCCAAAATTGCAGTGCCCCCACTGCCGCAGGGCCGAGGGGTACCCGGTACCGGGCCTCTGAGTCTCTGCTCTGGGGTTGTCACGGTGGCTAGACCCGGTCCGTGACCCTGCTGAGGGGCGCACAATAAAAGGTGTGAATGATGGTGGTAGTGCGGTGCAGTAAATAACGAGGACACCAGGTTGCAGTCTCTTTACCTCTTTACTGAAGGCTTCTGAGTCCTCAATCTGGAATACGGTTAACCGGGCTGCACAAGCCTGGTCGGTCCGATGGCACCTCCAGAGTTCCCTTTGCAGGTGGAAATCTGTGCCTACCTTCCTGCGCTTGTGTGTTGTGGTCCTCCCCTGCTGGGCTTACGGGATAGTCCCCACAACTGTTGTGTCTGTTTCTCGTGTTCCCTCACAACTCGATTCTGATGTTCTCCCTCTACGTCCCCCTGATCTTACGGTTAGGACGCACCCATATGACGGGGAGGCTCGGAGCTCTTCCGTGACTCCAGCGTCGCCCCACTCCTGTTGTTACCCCCCTGTGTCTTCCTGGGTCTGGGTGAGACAGCCCGCCTGTAACTGACTGTCCTGCCGTAGGTTTGAAGTTTGGCTTGGAGCTCTATACTTCCTCGGCGTTCCGGCCACCGGTTATGCGCCTCAATAGAATGTTGCCTCATCTTACAGCACGACTCCTACTGGTATTCTCCTTGTTGCGTTGATCTCGTTTCTCACTCAGCACAATATACCTCGCTTCTTGTCCTTTCTTGGGGTACCGCCGCTATATCGTGCAGGCGCGGTCCCGTAACGTTCTTCTCTGTTTGCTAGGCCTCTGTCAGGATCCCACCCCTGACAGGGACCCCTCTGAGTCTCTCCCCGCAACACCCTCTGCCACAGGGTGCTGCCTGTTCAATCCCCAGTCAGCTTTCTCTTCTAACTTTCTGCCTAACCCCCAGTTTTACCAGATTGTGAGGAGTGGCCTAATAAATAGAACCCTTAGCTCCCCCTGGAGGCCAGACTGTGAAATGTATTGGTGTCTGTGATACCTGGTCAGATGAACTCCTTCAGTGCCATCAGACGTACCATAGCCCCCCTTAGCGGCGGAGCCACAGTACTGCAACGACCAGGACTCTGGGGCGCTGCACGAGCTATAAGTTATATTTTATTTGTTAGCATGGCTATAAATTTTGATAACCATGAATCAAATTAGCTGTATTATCAGTGGAGGTTTTTTTGCCATCAGTTCAAAAATCAATTGGACCTACTTAAAAATTATTGTAACCCAAAATGGATAAAACTAGGTTTATACAGAGATATTGGCTTTTTGTGTTATTGCACTGGACATTTTTGTAAGGGCGCAGTCAGATGGCCGTATAACACAGATGACGATCACATCAGTGAGTGGACTGGCTGGCGGCTCTCATGATTCCGAGTGTGACAGCTGCATGCTGTCACGCTCAGGTAAGGAGAGCCACCGGCCAATCCGAGCATTGTGATGCATTCGTTGTTTGGGTTATACAGCTGTCTGACTGCGCTCTTAAAGTGAGACCAGTAAGTGCAGACTGATTCACAATAGTTCTGGCATAAAATACCTTAAAATGTTGCAGAATATTTGCGCATCACAAAATTTTTTATGACTTTTGGTATTTTCATGCCCCTTTCGGACCTCAAAAAGGGCAGAGCTATTGAGAAGCTGGGCTGGGTTGAGGCGTAGCAACACCCACCTGACAAATGAATTGAAGGTGGCGGCATTCCTTAAGCCAGAAATGTTACTCTATTCCTGGTGATGCGCATGGAGGCGCACGGCACTGATATGATGTACCTAATTCATTAAGTAGCATGCCATGCACCTGGTAATATGTTAGGCTCATCTTACTTCTCTTTAGGGCCCGATTTATTATTTACATTTTTTAAGTCACTTTTCTTTTTTTATCTTGTGGTATTCACTGATGAGTTTTCATAAAGCTGGTGTACACAGTTCATGAATTTTGCATAAAGTAAAAAAAATTGACTTTTTTTTATCTTAAACAATTTTTATGATTTTTTAGAACAAAAAGTTGCACATTTTTCAAAACATGCAAACAATTTTCAAAAATTTTTGGTGAACATAAAATTAGTCCAGTGGAAGAATAGAGTACATTTGCGAAAACTGTTATAACTTTTTGAAAAAAAAAAATCACAAATTATGAATCAGGTGAAAACATCGGAAAACCCTTAAGCACGCCAACCTCAGTGGCTTTACGGGGATGTACAGATCTACATAGCTCTTCCAAGTGCAAGGAACCTTAAAAGGGTTGTCCCAAGTTCTCAAACAGGTGCCCTCCTGATCGGTTGACAGTTTGGTCCTGGAGCATGGTTTATCCTGCTGTGTGCTATCAAATGTTGCAAGCAGTACCAGAAGAGCGCAATGGTACTAAAACTGATCGACTGGGATCTGGCAGCGCTTACAAGTTCTATAGCAAATAGTTGTAAGCACTACGCAGGTTCGGTTAGGACTACTAGACTGTAACAGTGGCTAGTAACCTAAACAATGACCATTAAGCAATTAAAAACCTACACTCTTAAAAACGCAAAGGATTTTTTCCACCAGCACTTTACAGTTTTACCCATTTGATTAGATTTACCCACTAAGATAAAAAAAACATTAAAAATAGGAGTCCAGTTTCTTTTTAATGAAAAAAGGACATCTTAAAGGTGAATAAGCAACTGAACTTACCTGAACAGCAGAGAAGAACAGAGGACAGGAAGAGGGCAGAGGAAGGAGGCAGCATGGTGCTTCTGCACAGGGAGAAATAGACTCGTAAATGGAAAGAAGTGAAGCAGCAGTTGTAGAAGTATCCTGCATTCATTTACGACTACGGTACTTATTTAGGAATAAGGTGATAGGTCCCAAGAACACTATCTCTTTGAGAAGACCACCGCTGATTGAGAAAACATTTTTCTTTGCCAGATTTTTAATTCTCTTATATCTTATTTATATGGGTCCTTAATTATCTCTGAGGGGATCACTCCCTTTAGTAGACAGTAGACCATTTTTCACTGAAAATTTCAGTGATCATCTCAAAGAAGTTTTCCTTTATTCCCATGAACAGTATATAGAGAAATCTGAGGACTGAAGCAGAAGATACAACATTCAGGTTCACGAGATCTACATTACATCTCATTTACTCATAAGAAGAAACAAGGGGAAAACGTAAACATGAAGGGGAAAGCAATAAATTGGTTCAGATGGACCTTCCTTCTCCAGAAGACACAAAATTGCACATTTGGTGTTGTTTTGTTTTCATTCTTCCCTGAATTGGCTTAATTGAACATTAAGTTTATATAATGTTCACATCATTGTTTAAATATAAAAATATATGATATCCATATCTCATATTTACATAACCTCAGATTCCAGTCAGTTGGACAGATTCCTATCACTTAATCAGTTTATTCCCCTTGATAATCCACTTCTGGAACCTTCAGATCATAACTTTCCATCCTCAGTGAGTGTTCAATGTATGTCGATTATTAGTGATATTGCACATATCCATTATGAATATTGCAAATGGATATAACCTCAAGGGATGCCAATGAGTAATCTGTACTATCTCATATTACTTCTGATCTTATATTGTCCTTGGATTGTATAATACGGTGAATTGGATGTGTCTCCGCAGAATAACCCCATGTGTAGACACAGACATAGAGGTGATAATGTATATTATCATTTCCTTCATAATATATTTTAAAGCCTCATGAGACAGAAGTGACATAATGATAAATAATTGTTAAATATTTGTTTGGGATTGATAGAAAGACAAACTATCCTGTGTTCTTAGTTCTTATATCTAGTTACATATAAATTATAATGAACACTATACATGTAAATTTGGTACAAATATATAGGCACCTGCTTGAACGTTCTATTGATCAAGTTGGATTAATAGTCGAGGGCAGACCATACAACTGTTATGGGGCCCCTGGAGAGATGAGATCCAGCCCAGGGGAGTCTCATCCATTAACTACTAGGTTGCAAAAACCTGTTTATTATCAATCTATTTTTCTGCTGCCTAAATTGCACCAAAATATTCCATGGCGCTTTACATACACTGTCATCACTCACTGTTCCCATTGAGGCTCCCAAGTGTAAGGGGTTGTAATATATGTAGCACCTTTTCCCCAACCCCTTTAAGTATATTTGCCATGTTACTAAGATGTGTATAATATGCATGTTATATTTAGGGAAAGTGTGTTACCCCGGGTCGAGCACTAGATGGGGCACAATGTAAAAGGGTAGCATTACGTCAGATGGGTCACTAGATAGGGAATTGTAGTACATAGTATAGAAATGGTTAACATAGGAGGGGCACGGTGGATAAGACAGTTCTCAGTCAGGGCAAGGGTGCCCATTAGCTCAGGAGGGATGGCTAGCCCTGGGCAACACCATGTCACGCTGCATTCAGCCCAAGCCAAAGGCCCAGCATATACCAGGATTCTTACAGAGGGAACTACAGCAGTGCAGCAGGGTGGGCAGTGAAGAATAAGTGGGTCTGCAGCTGCCACCCGAAAAGACTAAGCAGTACAGGCAGGTCACCTAGGATGTGGCAGTTTATCGCATGGGCGGATGCCCTCAGGACTGATGTGAAGCAGTTGTGGGGGCCCTCTAACGGATTAGGTCTGCACAGGGTAGACACTGAGGATACAAAAGGTACGGTCCATCTCAGAAGCGAGCTTAGTGACAGAGAGAGGAAGGAAGGGACAGAAGAGAAGCTGTATGTTGTGAACCCTGATGATGATGATGCTGGAAAGAATATGAATATGCTGTGTACAAGTCTCAGTAAAGTTGCTCCGTTTACAGTTGAACTGGACTGTGACTCCGTTATTTCTAAAGTGGATCCTGGAGTCCTCCAGAAACGTACAGAGGACCCTGATGGAGCAGTAACAGGCGCTGCAGGTATGCTGAGCGACGGGCAGCGTGTTTATGTCGTGGAAGGTCAGGGCACACTGTTGCAGATGCTGGTGGCCATGACGACTGCACCGGCTCTCCCTCACACATGCAAGGAAGAACATGAAGGGCTCCATTTTCATCTTTGCTATGAGGCCTCCTCTCTTTTCTGCACTCCACTGTATATAGGAGATATTCACCTTTTGCCGGCTTCACTTGACAGCAGGGCTGAGGATAAAATTAGCAGCATGATATAAGGTGAAGCATTTGCTTACCAACATTTACCATGCAAGTGAAATTTCCACACAAATGCATCACTAAAATTTAGTAAATGCTTGTATTTCTACTGTCAGCCATTTTCAGTCATGCTGGAACATGCAGCAAAACCACTAGGCCTTATTTAATTCCTAATGGCACCAAGGAGTAGGGTGAAGATCAGTGGCATAACTAGAGTCAGATGGACCCTGGTATAAAATGTGGAGTACCCCCCCACAACAATATTGGTTGGATGTATGGGCCCCTGTAATGTTCTAAATCCTATAAGTACATACATGTTGCCCCCATTATGTAATAGTGTCCCCCATCCTGGGCCCCTTCCAGGTATATATGTCTCCCATCTTGGGCCCACCCTGATATATATGTCCTCGTCCTGGAATATATATATCCCCATTCTGGTATATATGTCACCTATCCTGGTATATATGTCCCCTGTTCCGCCACTGATTCTAGTCACCATCCTCAGCACCTATACCACTCAGCGTCCTCTTCCATAGCCGGCAACTGATTTCAGGATGCAAGCAATGAGCAGCATATGAAGTCACTGCCATGCGCAGCCAATGACTTCCATACTGACATCCGCTGCCGGCCTCTGATTGGCCAGCTGTGGGTATTTCGCTGCAGGATCCATCGGTGCATTCAGCTGGATGTGAGTTGTCAGATGCACATCCAGCTGAAATATTCTCTGGCATCCATGAGCTCCCTCCACCTCCAGGCCCGATCGCAATCTCACCCTCTGCATTTGTGATCATTATGCCCAGGGTCCTGCACTGCTCTTATTATGACAAGCCAGTCGCAAAAAAAAATCCAACTGAGTCTGATTTTCTTCAACTTGCTTGGCGCCGTTGTAGTGTAGGTGTCGCAATGTGATTCTATTCAGTTCTGTAGCGCCAAGCGAACATCTGTTTAATGACGGCTATCGTGCCAAAAATTGTTGTGTAGCCCTAGCCTTAAAGGAACCTTTCCATTTAAAAAAAAACTATTTACCTACAGATATAGGGGTCTTCAGGATAACAGTATTTAAAGAGGACCTTTCAACAGTTTTTGCATGGCCTCATCATCATGGAATAGTGGCTGCAGAGCTGAATGAAAAATAGTTGTTTTTTATTTACTCTTGTAGTCACAGGTGACTGTTACCAACTTGGTGCACCACCCTGATGACTGGACGCAAGCGGCTGCAGGGAGAATATATCCTCATTTTCTCCATTTACCTGCACCTGCAGTAAACCAGCAAGACATGATTTAAACATTATTTAAATGTAGATTACCTCTATATCTGCAAGAAAATAGTGTTTTTGGATGTGACAGATTCATTTTAAACCAAGCATTTACAATATATAATTTCATTTTCAATATAAAATTTGTGTGGCAGATTTTACTCCAGCATTTATAATACTGACGGTACGTCGATGTCCAACACGCTGTTCAGTAATTACAGGTTGTGATCTCTGTCTTTGTCACTAATGGTTACATTTTTACATTTTCTAGGCAGTATGCCTAATGATATTGAGTCCTTGAAAAGTAAAATGGAAAGTCAAAGAAAAGACCCTTACTTGCTATATTGTTTTGTTGGAATAACACAGAAGAGCCTATTAAACACATTTGTTAAAGTGGTTTTGCAGTTCTAGTAACAGCCTTTAGGTAATGCCTATTTTTTTTACTTTTGTATGATTTCAGCAGAGCTGTGGACAGTAATTATATTTTAGCTGCATTCTCTTATAGAGAATATGTCAGCAGATTTTTTGCTATGTAATCTGACATTTGCATGATTTAGGAACAGAGATACAGATTACAGTGATGTATCACTTAGTTTACTGGGTGCAGCAGTTGTCATAAAATCACAGTTCCTCTGTTACAGATTGGGCAGAGCTCAGATGTTGAGCCCTGTATAACTCTACCCACACCTCTAATTAGCAGTTTTCAGTTTACATTGTGTAGAGATGGAAAGTTTCTAATCAGTGCTGGAGGTGTGGTTGGATTAGGCCAGTTGTCCTTTAATGATAATATCCTGCTGATAAAACACTGATTGTATTGAAACAAGTAAGTGACACATCCCTGGAATCAGGTGTTATGCATACGTAGTAGTAAATATGGGGTGAAAGGACCTAACTATAAATAAACTGCACACTGCACTGAGTCCCTGTACAGACTAAAGTGTCCGATAATGTAGGCCCTAGCGGTTTCAGCACAATCTGGATAATCCCTGCAGATAAAACCAAAGATGGCTACTCGGACCTGGCTCCCTTAAAGACTGTCGAGTATATCTCGTACCTCCAAAGGGACCGAGCAGAGTGCAGCGTAAGAAAGAAACCCCAGCAGTAAACTTATCTAATTGGCCTAGGTACTCAGAAGTAGGAAAAGACCACCAAGCGGAGTCCACTAAAGACTATCACCAGCAGAGGAGACCAGCAGGGGGAAGGTTTAAATAGTAGCACCTGCAGTGTGCTAGCACAGGCTAGATAACAAATGAAAAACACCTGCACAATGATAGAACCTGCTGTGGCTGAGCAGAGACACCAACAGATGAGCACAGGACTGCTGGACCGAATCCCAATGCAAGGCATCAGGGTGTTGTCCTCACATTCTGGTGATCTCAGATTACATAGCAAAAACCTGTTGACAGATTGCCTTTAACCCTATTCAGATCTCATTAGAGGCTATCACTAATGTTCTGCCATTCTCCCCATGCTTTACACTGCAGTTGAGCACTGTGTAGAAACACAAGGCCATTCTGTCAAGGACTGATCCTATCCAAATCCCACTGTTTGGAACTGATACCTTTATTGGTTCCTTTTGACCCTACTATGGTGGACCTGATACTTACATTACATTATTACTATGCAAATGTAATCATTTAGGCATAGCTCCCAACCGTCCCTCATTGTGCGGGACTGTCCCGGTTTTGTTGCCTCGCCCCGCTGTCCAGCTGATCCCGCCCCCTGCCCTCCCTCCTTGAAGACGATACTCACCTCACCTTGCTCCAGCGATGCCTGGTCTCAGCGTACACAGCTCGTCCTGAATGAGCGGTCACGTGGTACCGCTCATTAAGGTCATGAATATGCGCATATTCATGACCTTAATGAGCGGTATCACGTGACCGCTCACGCAGGAAGAAGGTGCTGCGCCGGGAGTCGGGACAGAGCGAGGGGGATGTCGGCCGCGCAATGTGAGACAGGTGAGTATGGGGGACGGGGGGATGAAGGAGGACAAAAGCCGGCGCGCCATGCAAGATGAGAGCAGGAGCGGGAGCAGGGGGGTGGAGAGATAAGCCATGCATTCAGGGGGGAATATGAGCCATGCATACAGGGGGAGAATATGAGCCTTGCATTCAGGATGGGGGGGAATATGAGCCATGCATACAGGGGGGGATATGAGCCATGCATTTGGGGGGGGAATATGAGCCATGCATTCGCGGGGGGGAATATGAGCCATGCATTCAGGGGGGGGGGGGATATGAGCCATGCATTCAGGGGGGGGGGGAATATGAGCCATGCATTCAGGGGGGGGGGAATATGAGCCATGCATACAGGAGGGGGAATATGAGCCATGCATACAGGAGGGGGAATATGAGCCATGCATACAGGAGGGGGAATATGAGCCATGCATACAGGAGGGGGGGATATGAGCCATGTATATGGGATGGGAGGGAGATGAGCCATGCATACAGGGGGGGGGAATATGAGCCATGCATACAGGAGTGAGGGGGATCATGTGGGATCATTATACAGTATGGAGAACTGTGTGGCCATTATACAGTATTGAGCATCATGTGTGGTCGTTATACAGTAAGGAGCATCATGTGTGGCCGTTATACAGTATGGAGCATCATGTGTGGCCAATGGCCATTATACAGTATGGAGCATCATGTGTGGTCATTATACAGTATGGAGCATCATGTGTGGCCATTATACAGTATTGAGCATCATGTGGGATCATTATACAGTATGGAAAACTGTGTGTGGCCTTTATACAGTATGGAGCACTATGTGTGACCATTATACAGTATGGAGCACTGTGTGGCCATTATACAGTATGGAGCACTGTGTGACCATTATACACTATGGAGCATCATGTGTGGCCATTATACAGTATTGAGCATCATGTGTGGCCATTATACAGTATGGAGCATCATGTGTGGCCATTATACAGTATGGAGCATCATGTGTGGCCATTATACACTATGGAGCATCATGTGTGGCCATTATACAGTATTGAGCATCATGTGTGGCCATTATACAGTATGGAGCATCATGTGTGGCCATTATACACTATGGAGCATCATGTGTGGCCATTATACAGTATGGAGCATCATGTGTGGCCATTATACACTATGGAGCATCATGTGTGGCCATTATACAGTATTGAGCATCATGTGTGGCCATTATACAGTATGGAGCATCATGTGTGGCCATTATACACTATGGAGCATCATGTGTGGCCATTGTACAGTATTGAGCATCATGTGCAGCCATTATACACTATGGAGCATCATGTGTGGCCATTATACAGTATTGAGCATCATGTGTGGCCATTATACAGTATGGAGCACTGTGTGGCCATTATACAGTATGGAGCACTGTGTGGCCATATTTTTTTGTTTATAATTATTGTATATAAAACAGTGTGATCAGCGGTGCTAAATGGGTGTGGTTGGGACGTGGATATGGGTGTGACTAATTATGAATGGGTGTGGTCAGAGGCGTGGCCTAAAACTTGCCGCGGCGCGCATTGCGCGCCGCAAACTTTGTCCCTCTTTCCCATCTTCAAAACTTGGGAGGTATGATTTAGGTATATTATTATGTGTGATTATATGACACAATGTGCTATTTTAGTTAGTACACAGTAGGCATCATACTGTATATCAGCAATGTACTATTGCTTGGTAGCATTATGCCTTATAGTTAGGTATGTTCAGCACTAATGTATGTTAATGCAATATCAATATGGGGGGCATGCGTCAAAGCTGTGACAAATATGTGAAAAATGTGTGACAAATATTTCTGATCTGCTGCATGACAGATGCGTGTGTATAGTAAAGTGATAGCGAATGAAATATGGGTGATGTGCCAAGACATGCGAGTGGGTAGTAGGCTTGGAGTCCAAGGTACCGTTGGTTGTGTTCCTGATAATATACTAGGAAGTGGTTTACCACCAGTAAAGGTCAGGCAAACATCTACTGCAACGTTTTTTGTCTCCGGCGAAAAAGCCTCAAGCACCGGATCTGGCGCTCCCGGCTGTTTGCTAGAATGGAAGCCTATTGGAGCCGGAGGGTGCCGGATCCGAAAAAAGGCAGATCCGGCGGCCTGATCCGGTTTTTTAAACTGAGCATGCTCCAATTTTTTTTTTTTTATCCAATAATCTAGATAGGCTAGCCTAGTAGGAATCTCTGTCTATCCATTTAATAATAAAAAAACAACAATATATTTCTGAATATACACAAAGTAAAGTACAATACTACAATTTTCAGCGTACTAAACAGCACAATAAACAATGTTCGATTTGCTGACTAATAAAGAAGTGAACCTGCAGTTATTACCTAAGGAAACGTTCTGTTGCATGGCGCTCTTTTCCATAGGGGCATTATATATACACTGTGGCTAACAGTTAATAACATTTTGATGACAATTAATTAAAATACTGTATAAAATATTACCTAGCAAATCACAAGAAAACAATTATGCTAGTCAGTCCGTGTATAAGGGACATCTGGGACATTTGTGGTGGCCAGACACAGCATTGATGGACGGACTTGCTGCCTAATTTTAAAATATGCCTTTGTTTTCCATATTATTTTTCTGCCATCCAAAACTATTAGAAAGATTAAAAAGTAAACACCCTAAATGTTCCACAATCCTATAAGTTTCCGTAAAACAGTGTGACTGGTCACTTTATACCTTAAAATCCAACAGTTATGTCCAGAGTGATTTGTTTCTTTATGCCTGGCACATCACATTGAATATTCTTACATTATACAAAGTACAGCATTCAGTATGGTTTGGGGGTTCTTTTGCAATGTGACATAAACTCTTGCGGTTAAATTCTAAGCAGTTTTAAAGGTCCAGTATTGGATAACCTCGCCAAATATACTTGTGGAAGCATATGCTTGACTAATAAGGAGGATTACTCTTTTGACCCACCCTCCATTAGCAAAAGCTGATAGTCACTTAGGACCATGTAGTAGGATAATGCCTCTGCATAAAGGACCTTTGAGCTATCTAATGTGAATCAATTAATATGACTTTTTTTTTCCAAAGACGGATCTTTATGTCTTGTCAATCGAACATTCCATAAAAGTAAGATCAGGTGTAGTTTGGTTCCTGGTCCCCCACCATTGTTATAAATAGGTCGGGGGAACCAACTTTCTACTGATTTCTACTAACTTTTCCCTATTTACTTAAAAATTTTAATCAATCAAAAAGGTCAATTTTTTCTCATAATTCTTAGGAATAAATACATTCAGATCCCCCTTTAGGCCCATGTCTGAGTTATCACATTCTTTTAAAATATAGTGAAGACCACCACTATGCTTGAAATTTTGTAGCTATAATCAATTAGATTCACCAATCTAGGAATCCTATTAAAGGGAATCTGCCAGCAGGTCTGGTGCTATGTAATCTGAGGACAGCATGAGGGGTTAAAACACTGAATTCAAACATGTGTCACTTATCAGGCTGTGTGATGTTGTTTACTTAGAATGAAAGTTTTATCCCTAGGACATTATCATTGCTGTGACTAACTGCTTTGTGCTAAGTAGTCCAACTACACCCCCTCCCGTGATAAGCAGCTCGCTGTCAATAGACATTGTACAATGCACATAGAGAGCCTGGTGTGGGCGGGGGCCGCTTTCTGAGCTCTGCTGCATTCTACATTTAAGAACTCTGATTGTGTCACAACTGCTGCACCCAGTAAATTAAGTGATACATCATTGCAATCAGGGTCTCCTTTCCTACATTATGCTGCTCTCAGATGAGGTAGCAAAAACCTGGAGACAGATTCCCTTTAAGAATGAATCATAAAAGAATGTGCACATTTAGAGTAATAATAGGTTCCTACTCCTCCTCTCAGAACATATTATCCCTCCTAGTTGTCTTTTCTTGTGAACATTCTTCAGAAGATGAAGGTTTAGGAAAGCTAAATACCGGACTGGTGAAAAAAAAAACTATATTAATTTAAAAGGAATCTGTTACCCACCCCCCAAAACTATTATACTTGCAAGTAGATCTTTCAAAGAAAAGTCCATCAATACCTTTATATGACTGGGCCGTTCCTTCATTACTGAAAAATCAGCGTTTGAGTTGATCTGTAAAGCTGTCACTCCAGTTCTGTTTCCCACCCAGTGCCGCCTCCTACTGCTTAACTGTCAGCCTCCATGCTGTGTGACTTCAGGCAAAGGAGGCTTCAGTCAAGAAGGAGGAGGGGGAGTCGCTGGTTGGGGAACAGAGCTGGAGTGGCAGAGGCTTCAGATCTACCATAGCTCTTCAACCTCATTTGCATAAAAATTCAAATGCTGATTTCTCAGTAACGGAGGAATGGACTGGCCATGTAAAGGTAATACTAGAGTTATCCTTGAAAGAGCTACATGTGCTTATAAATAGTGTGGGGTAAGAAATCCTGCTGACAGATTTCCTTTTTTTTGACTTGCGTTATATCTGCATTGTTATTGAGCAATATAATAAATCTTCCAAAAAACACACAGAGTGATTATTATCACACTAACACCACCAACCTGGACTAGACTGGCACCAGCTGTCCACCTTACATGACCGCTTGCTTTACTGTAATGTGTCTTTCCATCTTCCGAGGGTTATGTCATTAGGTTTATGATTAACTATTGTATATTTTATAAGACTACACGTATATCTTATAGATCCCATCCTTATGTATGTTTATATTTGTAAATCAGTATAATCGCTTCATAAGAAAGCCATTTTGTTCCATTTCAGCCCTCATAATATACCGACCAATTTCTCAACAGGACATACCCAACCTGCCAGACTAAAAGGACTCGGCTAATAAATTTGTTTCTAATGCCTATCTCCCTGGAGTGCTATGATGGGGGCTATTGATGCTGAGAGTCAGCTCCCTCCTCCATTCTTGTTAATCCCTTGTCATTGCTCCCTTGAGGGGTCGTTGAATCCATTACAGTAGGTCACACACTTTTCCTTTTTACAACAGTAAAATCTAGACCCCCAGCCTTTCATTTCACTCTCTGTCTCCCTCTCCCCCTTATACTAAAAGGACATACTCATTTTGCTAAAGGCTCCTTATGGGATAGCAGGAAGATGCAAGCTCATTTACAGGCTCTTAGCAGATGAGGGCATAGTATATCCACAATGTCATCACTTATTTATAGGACAGCAACACACTCCATAATGAAGTACAAAATGAGGGTCCATTTAATACATGGCCTTAACGTTACTGAGCACTTAGATTTCAATACAATGAATTGATACATAAGAAATTCAGAAAAAAAAATGTCTAGCATCTTCAAGTACCAAAATGCAAGAAATATGTCCTCAACCTCCACGTCTTGAATTATGTATCATATAAATATAATTTCTCCATGACATCACAAGCTAGACCTTCACTGGGGTGACCGCTTACATTTCTAATAATGGAATAACTCTGGCATTTGATTGATGAATTGAAAAGGAAGCCATATTTTAGGAAATTAAATGTCACCAACATCCACTAGAAATTCTGCTAATAATTAAACTGACTTGTGAAAGCAATGAAGAGGTGCCACTTTAGGAACTTGGATTTCGAATTAACAAGACAATTATAGAAACTTAATACAAGAAGAATTGTGTATGTTATGTGCACAAAAGAGGATCTGGAAGTTAGGGCACCCGATATACAGGTCCTTCTCAAAAAATTAGCATATAGTGTTAAATTTCATTATTTACCATAATGTAATGATTACAATTAAACTTTCATATATTATAGATTCATTATCCACCAACTGAAATTTGTCAGGTCTTTTATTGTTTTAATACTGATGATTTTGGCATACAACTCCTGATAACCCAAAAAACCTGTCTCAATAAATTAGCATATCAAGAAAAGGTTCTCTAAACGACCTATTACCCTAATCTTCTGAATCAACTAATTAACTCTAAACACATGCAAAAGATACCTGAGGCTTTTAAAAACTCCCTGCCTGGTTCATTACTCAAAACCCCCATCATGGGTAAGACTAGCGACCTGACAGATGTCAAGAAGGCCATCATTGACACCCTCAAGCAAGAGGGTAAGACCCAGAAAGAAATTTCACAACAAATAGGCTGTTCCCAGAGTGCTGTATCAAGGCACCTCAATGGTAAGTCTGTTGGAAGGAAACAATGTGTCAGAAAACGCTGTACAACGAGAAGAGGTGACCGGACCCTGAGGAAGATTGTGGAGAAGGACCGATTCCAGACCTTGGGGAACCTGAGGAAGCAGTGGACTGAGTCTGGTGTGGAAACATCCAGAGCCACCGTGCACAGGCGTGTGCAGGAAATGGGCTACAGGTGCCGCATTCCCCAGGTAAAGCCACTTTTGAACCATAAACAGCGGCAGAAGCGCCTGACCTGGGCTACAGAGAAGCAGCACTGGACTGTTGCTAAGTGGTCCCAAGTACTTTTTTCTGATGAAAGCAAATTTTGCATGTCATTCGGAAATCAAGGTGCCAGAGTCTGGAGGAAGACTGGGGAGAAGGAAATGCCAAAATGCCTGAAGTCCAGTGTCAAGTACCCACAGTCAGTGATGGTGTGGGGTGCCATGTCAGCTGCTGGTGTTGGTCCACTGTGTTTCATCAAGGGCAGGGTCAATGCAGCTAGCTATCAGGAGATTTTGGAGCACTTCATGCTTCCATCGGCTGAAATGCTTTATGGAGATGAAGATTTCATTTTTCAGCACGACCTGGCACCTGCTCACAGTGCCAAAACCACTGGTAAATGGTTTACTGACCATGGTATTACTGCGCTCAATTGGCCTGCCAACTCTCCTGACCTGAACCCCATAGAGAATCTGTGGGATATTGTGAAGAGAAAGTTGAGAGACGCAAGACCCAACACTCTGGATGAGCTTAAGGCCGCTATTGAAGCATCCTGGGCCTCCATAACATCTCAGCAGTGTCACAGGCTGATTGCCTCCATGCCACGCCGCATCGAAGCAGTCATTTCTGCCAAAGGATTCCCGACCAAGTATTGAGTGCATAACTGAACATTATTATTTGATGGTTTTTTTGTTTGTTATTAAAAAACACTTTTATTTGATTGGCCGGGTGAAATATGCTAATTTATTGAGACAGGTTTTTTGGGTTATCAGGAGTTGTAGGCCAAAATCATCAGTATTAAAACAATAAAAGACCTGACAAATTTCAGTTGGTGGATAAGGAATCTATAATATATGAAAGTTTAATTGTAATCATTACATTATGGTAAATAATGAAATTTAACACTATATGCTAATTTTTTGAGAAGACCTGTAGTGCTCTTTGGCGAGTAGCATGTAAATCATTGTTGGTCACGTCTTGCCTCTTGGTATTTGCACCTCTATCATGATGAGATACGTTTTTAGCACTAAACATAAAGAACTAAAGCAATAAAGCACAGATCAATAATAATGTAAATGGTATAGATATTTCTCGACGTTTTCAGATTCGGTAATATGCATGATTAAGCCTTGATTATAAGAGCAGATTTTGTTCTATGCGTCCTGTCACTAATCCCATTAAATAACACTACAGTCAACCACTCCCCAGCCCTGAATGGCTGATAACAGATAACAATTAACAGCTCAGCACATGGAGATATGATTTAAAGGGGTTTTCTCATCTTCTTTCTTCAGGAGCACAACCCTCTCCTGCCTCATATTTTCCTGTTTGTCAAAGTGTGGTGTGCTTTTGAAGATTGACAGTTCAGTCCCCTGGCATGGTCGTCCCAATGCTATGAACTGCACACTCTTCTATACTGCAGGCAGAAGAGCAGCTTTGGATCTGCAGCATCCGAGGAGCCCCTGCATGATCTACAGCTATTGGTAGTGCTTCCAAGCTCTAGAGGAAAGAGTTTGCAAGTGTGTGTTCCTTGCCTAGCAAACCACTGAGGTTTAAAATGATGGCACAATGAGCCTAGAGTGTTAAAGTGAACATGAAACCTGATATAGCATGTATCAAGGACTGGCTAAATGATCTCATCTACGTATGTCTGATGCTGTTGGGTTTCAGAGAAAAACATACTTTAAAAGTTGCCGGCTTTTAAAAGCTACTTTGAAAGCTTCTCTCGACCCGCTGCCCTGGACACACAAATCTCTCCCTCTGTGTGTATGGAGAGAAACCTGCAAATTGCCTCTTCAGAGATGAAGAGGACTAGAACTTTAGTGCCACCTATTAGAAGTATTAATCCTAAAAGTCAATCTCGACCCTCTAATGAGCCTTGCCATATGACCAGGGCCGTGTTTAGAGTTTCTGCTGCCCTAGGCACTTTTAGTGCCGCCTCCCCCTTTTGTGAGTATGACACTATCGGCAGTGACTTTGGCAAGAATCGCTGATGTGAAAGTCGCCTTTTGCAGCAGATCTGGGCAGTTTTTCTGCATGTGCCGCGTAACGGATCACTTACGGCAACACTGCGTTCGGCCTCATTCATTCCCTATGGGATTTGCGGCACTTGCCATGATCTGGCAAATGCGGTACCATACCTCCCAACTTTTGAAGAAGGGAAGGAGGAATAAAGTTTGCGGCAAATTGTAGGCCACGCCTCTGACCACACCCATTTCACAACTAGTCACACCCATATCCACGTCCCAACCACAGCCATTTAGCACTGCTGATCACACTGCTTCATATACAATAATTATAAACAAAAAAATATGGCCACACAGGTCTCTGGAGTTATCTTGGCCCACTCCTCCATGCAGATCTTCTCCAAGTTATCTAGGTTCTTTGGGTGTCTCATGTGGATCTTAATCTTGAGCTCCTTCCACAAGTTTTCAATTGGGTTAAGGTCAGGAGACTGACTAGGCCACTGCAACACCTTGATTTTTTGCCTCTTGAACCAGGCCTTGGTTTTCTTGGCTGTGTGCTTTGGGTCGTTGTCTTGTTGGAAGATGAAATGATGACCCATCTTAAGATCCTTGTTGGAGGAGCGGAGGTTCTTGGCCAAAATCTCCAGGTAGGCCGTGCTATCCATCTTCCCATGGATGCGGACCAGATGGCCAGGCCCCTTGGCTGAGAAACAGCCCCACAGCATGATGCTGCCACCACCATGCTTGACTGTAGGGATGGTATTCTTGGGGTCGTATGCAGTGCCATCCAGTCTCCAAACGTCATGTGTGTGGTTGGCACCAAAGATCTCGATCTTGGTCTCATCAGACCAGAGAACCTTGAACCAGTCAGTCTCAGAGTCCTCCAAGTGATCATGAGCAAACTGTAGACGAGCCTTGACATGACGCTTTGAAAGTAAAGGTACCTTACGGGCTCGTCTGGAACGGAGACCATTGCGGTGGAGTACGTTACTTATGGTATTGACTGAAACCAATGTCCCCACTGCCATGAGATCTTCCCGGAGCTCCTTCCTTGTTGTCCTTGGGTTAGCCTTGACTCTTCGGACAAGCCTGGCCTCGGCACGGGAGGAAACTTTCAAAGGCTGTCCAGGCCATGGAAGGCTAACAGTAGTTCCATAAGCCTTCCACTTCCGGATGATGCTCCCAACAGTGGAGACAGGTAGGCCCAACTCCTTGGAAAGGGTTTTGTACCCCTTACCAGCCTTGTGACCCTCCACGATCTTGTCTCTGATGGCCTTGGAATGCTCCTTTGTCTTTCCCATGTTGATCATGTATGAGTGCTGTTCACAAGTTTGGGGAGGGTCTTAAATAGTCAGAAAAGGCTGGAAAAAGAGATAATGAATCCAAACATGTGAAGCTCATTGTTCTTTGTGTCTGAACTACTTCTTAACCCCTTCACCCCCAAGGGTGGTTTGCACGTTAATGACCGGGCCAATTTTTACAATTCTGACCACTGTCCCTTTATGAGGTTATAACTCTGGAACGCTTCAACGGATCTTGGCGATTCTGACATTGTTTTCTCGTGACATATTGTACTTCATGATAGTGGTAAAATTTCTTTGATATAATTTGCGTTTATTTGTGAAAAAAACGAATATTTGGCGAAAATTTTGAAAATTTTGCAATTTTCCAACTTTGAATTTTTATGCCCTTAAATCACAGACATATGTCACGCAAAATACTTAATAAGTAACATTTCCCATATGTCTACTTTACATCAGCACAATTTGGAACCAAAATTTTTTTTTGTGACGGAGTTATAAGGGTTAAAAGTTGACCAGCAATTTCTCATTTTTACAACACCATTTTTTTTAAGGGACCACATCTCATTTGAAGTCATTTTGAGGGGTCTATATGATAGAAAATACCCAAGTGTGACACCATTCTAAAAACTGCACCCCTCAAGGTACTCAAAACCACTTTCAAGAAGTTTATTAACCCTTCAGGTGTTTCACAGGAATTTTTGGAATGTTTAAATAAAAATGAACATTTAACTTTTTTTCACAAAAAATTTATTTCAGCTCCAATTTGTTTTATTTTACCAAGGGTAAGAGAAGAAATTGGACCCCAAATATTGTTGTGCAATTTGTCCTGAGTACGCTGATACCCCATATGTGGGTGTAAACCATTGTTTGGGCGCAGGGCAGAGCTCGGAAGGGAAGGAGCGCCATTTGACTTTTCAATGCAAAATTGACTGGAATTGAGATGGGACGCCATGTTGCATTTGGAGAGCCCCTGATGTGCCTAAACATTGAAACCCCCCACAAGTGACACCATTTTGGAAAGTAGACCCCCTAAGGATCTTATCTAGATGTGTGGTGAGCACTTTGACCCAACAAGTGCTTCACAGAAGTTTATAATGCAGAGCCGTAAAAATAAAAAATCATATTTTTTCACAAAAATGATCTTTTTGCCCCCAATTTTTTATTTTTCCAAGGGTAAGAGAAGAAATTGGACCCCAAAAATTGTTGTGCAATTTGTCCTGAGTACGCTGATACCCCATATGTGGGGGTAAACCACTGTTTGGGCGCATGGCAGAGCTCGGAAGGAAAGGAGCGCCATTTGACTTTTCAATGCAAAATTGACTGGAATTGAGATGGGACGCCATGTTGCATTTGAAGAGCCCCTGATGTGCCTAAACATTGAAACCCCCCACAAGTGACACCATTTTGGAAAGTAGACCCCCTAAGGATCTTATCTAGATGTGTGGTGAGCACTTTGACCCAACAAGTGCTTCACAGAAGTTTATAATGCAGAGCCGTAAAAATAAAAAATCATATTTTTTCACAAAAATGATCTTTTCGCCCCCAATTTTTTATTTTCCCAAGGGTAAGAGAAGAAATTGGACCCCAAAAATTGTTGTGCAATTTGTCCTGAGTACGCTGATACCCCATATGTGGGTGTAAACCATTGTTTGGGCGCAGGGCAGAGCTCGGAAGGGAAGGAGCGCCATTTGACTTTTCAATGCAAAATTGACTGGAATTAAGATGGGATGCCATGTTGCGTTTGGAGAGCCCCCGATGTGCCTAAACATTAAAACCCCCCACAAGTGACACCATTTTGGAAAGTAGACCCCCTAAGGAACTTATCAAGATGTGTTTTGAGAGCTTTGAACCCCCAAGTGTTTCACTACAGTTTATAACGCAGAGCCGTGAAAATAAAAATTCTTTTTTTTTCACAAAAATGATTTTTTAGCCCCCAGTTTTGTATTTTCACAAGGGTATCAGGATAAATTGGACCCCAAAAGTTGTTTTCCAATTTGTCCTGAGTACGCTGATACCCCATATGTGGGGGGGAACCACTGTTTGGGCGCATGACAGAGCTCGGAAGGGAAGGAGCGCCATTTAGAATGCAGACTTAAATGGATTGGTCTGCAGGCGTCACGTTGCATTTGCAGAGCCCCTGATGTACCCAAACAGTACAAACCCCCCACAAGTGACCCCATATTGGAAACTAGACCCCCCAAGGAACTTATCTAGATGTGTTGTGAGAACTTTGAACCCCCAAGTGTTTCACTACAGTTTACAACGCAGAGCCGTGAAAATAAAAAATCTTTTTTTTCCCACAAAACTTATTTTTTGGCCCCCAGTTTTGTATTTTCCCAAGGGTAGCAGGAGAAATTGGACCCCAAAAGATGATGTCCAATTTGTCCTGAGTACGCTGATACCCCATATGTTGGGGAAAACCCCTGTTTGGGCACACGGGAGAGCTCTGAAGGGAAGGAGCACTGTTTTCCTTTTTCAACGCAGAATTGGGTGGAATTCAGATCGGATGCCATGTCCCGTTTGGAGAGCCCCTGATGTGCCTAAACAGTGGAAACCCCCCAATTATAACTGAAACCCTAATCCAAACACACCCCTTACCCTAATCCCAACAGTAACCCTAACCACTCCTCTAACCCAGACACACCCAACCCTATTCCCAACCGTAAATGTAATCCAAACCCTAACCCTATCTTTAGCCCCAACCCTAACTGTAGCCCCAACCCTAGCCCCAACCCTAGCCCTAACCCTAGCCCTAACCGTAGCAATAACCCTAGCCCTAACACTAGCCGTAACACTAGCCCTAACCTTAGCCCTAACCCTAACCCTAGCCCTAACCCTAGCCCCAACCCTAGCCCTAACCCTAGCCCTAACCCTAGCCCCAACCCTAGCCCTAACCCTAACCCTAGCCCTAACCCTAGCCCCATCCCTAGCCCTAACCCTAACCCTAGCCCTAACCCTTGCCCTAACCCTAACCCTAGCCCTAACTCTAGTCCTAACTCTAGCCCTAACCCTAACCCTAATGGGAAAATGGAAATAAATACATTTTTAAATTTTTTTATTTTTCCCTAACTAAGGGGGTAATGAAGGGGGATTTGATTTACTTTTATAGCGGGTTTTTTAGCGGATTTTTATGATTGGCAGCCGTCACACACTGAAAGACGCTTTTCATTGCAAAAAATATTTTTTGCGTTACCACATTTTGAGAGCTGTAATTTTTCCATATTTCAGTCCACAGAGTCATGTGAGATCTTGTTTTTTGCGGGACGAGTTGACGTTTTTATTGGTAACATTTTCGGACACGTGACATTTTTTGATCGCTTTTTATTCCGATTTTTGTGAGGCAGAGTGATCAAAAACCAGCTATTCATGAATTTCTTTTGGGGGAGGCGTTTATACCGTTCCACGTTTGGTAAAATTGATAAAGCAGTTTTATTCGTCGGGTCAGTACGATTACAGCGATATCTCATTTATATCATTTTTTTTATGTTTTGGTGCTTTTATACGATAAAAACTATTTTATAGAAAAAATAATTATTTTGGTATCGCTTTATTCTCAGGACTATAACTTTTTTATTTTTTTGCTGATGATGCTGTATGGCAGCTCGTTTTTTGCGGGACAAGATGACGTTTTCAGCGGTACCATGGTTATTTATATCAGTCTTTTTGATCGCGTGTTATTCCACTTTTTGTTCGGCGGTATGATAATAAAGCGTTGTTTTTTGCCTCGTTTTTTTTTTCTTACGGTGTTTACTGAAGGGGTTAACTAGTGGGGCAGTTTTATAGGTTGGGTCGTTATGGACGCGGCGATACTAAATATGTGTACTTTTATTGTTTTTTTAATTTTATTTAGCTAAAGAAATGTATTTATGGGAATAATATTTTTTTTTTTTTCTTTATTTAGGATATTTTTTTTATTTTTTTTTTACACACATGTGGGGAATTTTTTTTTTACTTTTTTACTTTGTCCCAGGGGGGGACATTACAGATCATTGATCTGACAGTGTGCACAGCACTCTGTCAGATCGACGATCTGCTGTGCAGGGCTGCAGACTTACCAGCGCCTGCTCTGAGCAGGCACTCGGTAAGCCACCTCCCTCCCTGCAGGACCCGGATGCCACGGCCATCTTGGATCCGGGACCTGCGGCGAGGAGGGAGGTAGGAGACCCTCGGAGCAACGCGATCACATCGCGTTGCTCCGGGGGTCTCAGGGAAGCCCGCAGGGAGCCCCCTCCCTGCGCGATGCTTCCCTATACCACCGGCACACCGAGATCATGTTTGATCGCGGTGTGCCAGGGGTTAATGTGCCGGGGGCGGTCCGTGACCGCTCCTGGCACATAGTGCCGGATGTCAGCTGCGATATGCAGCTGACACCCGGCCGCGATCGGCCGCGCTCCCCCCGTGAGCGCGGCCGATCGCGTATGACGTACTATCCCGTCGGTGGTCATACGGGCCCACCCCACCTCGACGGGATAGTACGTCAGATGTCAGAAAGGGGTTAATACTTTAGGGGAACCAAACAGAATTCTGGTGGGTTGAGGGGTTGAATAATAAATGACCCTCTGAAAAGACTTTTCACAATTTTAAAAAAAAATAAACAAAGAAATAACATTTTTTTTTGCTGCAGTGCATTTCACACTTCCAGGCTGATCTACAGTCCAAATGTCACAATGCCAAGTTAATTCCAAATGTGTAAACCTGCTAAATCTGCAGGGAGTTGAATACTACTTGTAGGCACTGTATATATATATATATATATATATATATATATATATATATATATATATATATTACAATCAGTATTAATATGTGCCAATCACATAGGAGATGGAGCTTATTTCTAGTAATGATCCTTTAGGAATATAGCACAAGTTGCCATAAGAGAAAATAAAAAAACTGCAGAAGAGCACTGGAAAGTTTTTCACAAGTGACTTTTGCTTTGTGCATATTGCATTAATCTGCTTGAAGAAGTTTCAAACACATCAAGGAGCCAACAGCTTCAAAGGAATGATACATGTATTGTATAGAATAATGACATACAGATTAGATCACACTGGTGCTCTCGGGTGCAGAGTAATATTTCCCCAACAACCAGACAACGACCTATAGACAAAGTAAAAAGCTCTGTAAATCAGTGATCCTCATACTTGCATGCATTAAATGAAATACAGTATGTGTGCACAGGGCTTTAATTGATGGCGCATGAAGGTTATGCTGGACCACAAGTCACATGCAATAAAATACGTCTGTTACCCCCTGACTCATAGGAGCCATAAAAGCCAAACATTAACACCAGGAATTGGCTGCTAATAATGTTCCACAGGAAGCCACAATTTTCTATGTTAGTAAAATACAGGATGAAAGATGCAGCAGAATTCTATCACATATTGTACGAAACGGCGTACCCTGATGTATTATATGCGTTAGACACTTTGCATATCAACTTTAAGAGTTATAGGAAACATTTAGAAAATAGATACATAAAATGTCATTAACTGCACCTAATATACAGAGGGATACACCTTTTTATTACACAATGTCCAATAATACATGAACTCCATAGATTGTAAGCTCTTGTAATGATCGATTTTGCTGTACCTACTATCTAGAGAGTAGGTATGGAAAACAAGCTGAAAACCATGAAATCTCCCCATGTTTTCCTTTATATATTTTTTCCTATATATACAGTATATATATTTTTCAGTATTTTTGAGGAGAGTTTGAGTGATGTCAGTAGCAATGTATGGCAATAATATTGGCTGAGCTCAACCAGAAAATTCTATCAAGAGAAATAAAGATCTGGTCATTTGACAGAACCTGTAAGCTTCAAAAGTGTATAGCAGACCATAGCAATCAATATTTTAATAACTGCACCTTGAAGAGAATAAAAGGCTAAAAACATGACTACTATGTGGATCAAAAAACATCCATAATCTATACGCCAGTATTAACAAATATACATTAAGCGCTATCCACAAAAGCCTAGTAAAGAACAGACATAGAACCCCAACAAATTAGTAATGTATGAAAATATATATTCTATTAATCACACATAAATATGCATTGGTACATAAAGTGTACAAAATAAAATAAAATAAAGTGAAATTGAAGAGACTATAAGGCAAAGATGTTAAGGTTGGGAAGCACAGTGCTAGGTAAGTTGTTCTGCACTACTCGCAGGTAAAACTATACAAATACATAATGCGAAATAAAGCAGTAGTGTACTCAATATGTACTAATGACACAAAAAGTCATTTCACACAATATAGTAGAGATGGAGTATAGCCTGTAACCCGTGATGGTGGCTTAAACTGTCTAGATATCATTAACAACATAAAAATAGCTAGGTCAGGTCTGGGTGGTAGCCAAACTGCAAGGAGAAACTGCTGCAAATCTGCGAGACAGAAAGTTCACAATGATCATTGTGGTTTGGTCCTGATGAAGAGGTTTGGAAACGCGCTGACACAATAAACTCCTCCTGTCCCTTATACAAGGTATCTTTATGCTACTCCAAGGCCCTTAAGTAAAAATGTTAGTGAGTAACATTTGTTATTACTAATTATTGGCTATTTAGGAAAGAATTGGAGTTTGAGTCAGAGCGCGGAAAAATAACTTTGGATTATCAAATCTACAAGGCTGAGTAAAGATGAGCAGTGGTGAGGTGCTGGGCCCTCACTACTCTCTAGGATGAGGTCCTGTTCTGGAGATATACTGTATTCACTAACTTGGTTTTAACTACCATTAAAATAGTTTGGAGACAAACTGAATGCCAATAGTAAGCCAAGGCTGACAGAACATTCAGAGGTGTCCATAGCTTCTCTTCATTTTGGAGAACCATGACTGAGCTATCATGGCCAAGACCAAAAGTATTCTGAACTCTAGAGCAATGATCAGACTTTTCAGTGTTCACTGAATGTATATATTCTCATCATGTTTGCACATGATCCCTCTGTATTTTCTCTCATGGTCTTAAATCATATTGATAGGTTAAATGGGGTTTCCAGACAATGAAATTGATTTTTGAAGAAGGCATTTCTGTGTTTAACCAAGTGCCTCCAAGTACCTTTTCCAGTTCCACTGCAGACATAGCAGTTTTGAGCTCCTGTGTTCCATAATATAGATCGTATCTAGCAAAGACTTTTCAGCCAACATTATTTTACCCTGACCAAGCACCCTTGAAATCTGTTTGCCCGTCTACACTTTCTTCTTACTAAAAAAAAGTCCATCCGCTGAGGAAATGTAATTATGGAGCATCTACCTTAGTTGTGATGTCCTTTATATTTCTCAAGTTATAACCGAAGGACAAGAAAAATTTGTAGGACCCAACAAAATGTTGGGAAATTGCAGAACTGGGGCATCATGTGAGAGTGTAACAGTACTTTTTAGGGACTTTAAGTGTAATAAAAAAACATTTTTGCAGGTACAAGTCAGGATTTTATTAAATAGTGCTTTAATTAGTTTTCTATGAAAATTGATTAAAATGTGAGCGTGTTTGAGGGAAATTATAAACTGAACCCCTTTACCAGATAAGAATAGCATGTGTCTTATGAAGGACAATCTGACAATTATTATGTATTGCATTGATTTAAATGAAAAAACTGTAATTTTACGTTGTCTCCTTTTATGACAGCAAGATAATTTACCTTGCATAGTGTTCCTTCTAAGTTATTACATGTCTGCATAGACTTCCATGGCTTGATTTAGCATAAAAGATTTTAGCTGCCAATCTAATTGCTCTTTATGAAAGTGATAAAAAAAGATTAAAATTCTTTTTTGTCATTTGGGAAAAAAATCAATCTGTTCTTTGCCAAATTAGGCTTGGAAAACTTTGACCCGCAGTAAAATGTATATTTCTAAATTGACATGAAATATCTTTAAGTGATTAAAAATATTAAATGGATTTGCATTAATGAACAGTATAAAAGATATCAGCTGCGGGTTAGTTGGACCTATAACTTAGCCACCATACATCATCTCATTAAGGCGCATCCCTAATTAATTTCTATGATCTCATCTGAGATTACGAGACTTTACTTAGAGTGTAATGAGAAAGATGAGCAGGTCTGACTTATGGTTTTCCATTAGTGTTTGTTGAAGTTATAGATGACACTCGACCCTGTATCTTCTCTATCAAACAGCACAGAACGTATCCCACTACCATTATAGTCCATCTCATCTCAAGACACATTACAAAGTATCCTCTTAAAATGATTAAAATAAAGCAAAGTGAGTGCCTTTATTACTCACTTAGGGTTTGTCACCGATCCCTGAAATTTATTAAAGCTTTAAAATAGAGTCAAATATTTGTCATTCATCAAAGATATTGGATCAACTTTAGGAAGGAGTTTTAATGATGAATTTGTGGGTAATATTTCTTAATGAAAATTCAAATCTGTCCATTGTGGAGTCATTTGGAAACTCGTGAGATCAGAGATGTGCTTTGGATATTCGTGGAGATGATAAAATACATGGTCCTGGAAGTTTCTTTTTGTGTGCAAGCATTAAGATAAGTATATTATAGTTGCACATAGGATAATTTTAGGAATTCTTTTTTGACAATTTTTTAAGACATTTTTTACTAATGAATTCGGAGATTATGATATTCTTGGGATAGCTAGGGCGCTAGATCCTGAATCTTTGGACACCTGACATAGATATATTGTGGATCCAGCAAGTGACAGGTTGATGTGCTATTATGTGGCCCGTAAGCACTTTATGGTTATAAGTTATTTAGACTATACTTGAAAATGGAAGATGTTTTACGTCAAAGACTATACTATTGCCTGCCGGCAGGAAGTTTTCATCCACTGTTTCAGTGGTCATTGGTGAACTATTGATTTTTTTGTTGTACTTGCAGACAACAGGCTGATCAATATATATACAGAACAAACAATTGATTTTTTTTTTTAACTTGAATCTGTTTTTTTTTTCTTTAGTATCTACTCATCAATAAAAGACAACTCAGATGGAAAATTTGGGCTTTGACCCCACTTATGAAATGCTTTCTTTCACTCCGGGTCTACCATTGTACCTGTCTCGATTCAAACGTGGCAGTTATGTGGTAAATCCAACATCTATTGCTCCATTCTAGAATCAGTTACATAGGTTGCAATATTTATGACACGTCCTCCCCAAAACACTCAATTTTGAAAAAGAATAAGAAAGTTGGGGAAAATTTTAGATTTCAGAGATTTTTTAAAAGTTTTATCAAATAGAAGTTTTTTTTGTCAAACGTAAAAACGTTTTATTTTTGTAGCGTTTAGTAGAAAATTAAGATTTTAACCATCATATCTCAACGTAGCTGATGTAACTGATATCAAAATTGTAATTTCCGAATTGAATTATGCCACTTAGCTCTTCTACAGGGGTCCCCAAGCCATGGCTCAGGAGTCACATGTGGCTTGTGGGCCTATCATGTGTGTCTTGCGGGTGTCAGCCAGTACATATATATATATATATGTAGTAAGCTAGATACTGGTTGATACTGCCAGTTAGAGAGGTGCTTGAAGCTGGATTCAATAGTGTGTTGGGAGTGCTAGATGCGAGAATACCGAATGGAGGTAATGTGGGAAAGGAACTACGTTTGTATGCTGCTTATAATCGAGGGAGGCACAAGGTGTTGGTGTACTTTGTGTGGGGAAGCTTTGACTGTCATTATACCGGTAATGGAGATTATGGGGATCTCTATGGTGTAGGGCGCTGTGCTGGATGTCACTTGACATGGTGCTCTGCATGTTGCTCATGTCCATCTCTTGGGGTGAAATATGTCTCTCAAGATAAGAAAAGTTGGGGGATCACTGCTCTACTGCAATAACAGAAGCTGTACAAGCATTATTGTGACCCTCTGACAATTATGGCACATTTCAGATGACCTTAGTGAAATCCATAGCACCCATTGGTTTGCTTTAATTGCAGTCATTGTTGAAAACTTCCCATGTACTGTAAGATGTATTTCCTAAAGCTATGGTCAGGGTCCAATCCAGCTGTATGAGAAAAGTGTAGAATCACATAATAGCCATGAAATTGTCCAAGTCATTGAATATCTGGAATTACGAACACTACAGATCACCATACATGGTCCATGTTTTGGCACCATTGTCATATTTATGTAATATCACACAAATACATCATCACTTGTTGTATCAGCTTATTAACAATTACACCTTTTTTGCACAGGTTTTGATGTGCCAGAGATGAGAAATCAATATTAGAAGCCATATGCAAATCAAGCTGGAAGTGTGCTCAGGCGTGTCTTCTGCACTTGAACTGTTTTTTTTCCCCCAAGTGCATTGGCACTCCCCAGTGCATTTTCCTCTTGAATATATAGTGTCTATGCAGAATTTCTAATCACTGGCACGTTGGATGAGGTGTGATAGTCATTGGAGGACAAGTGCCTATATAACCATAGCACTTCTTCCATGTGTGATAATGACGTGTTCCCTTAAAATCATGTGTAGAAAGCAACTCTGTTGCATAATTGGTGAAGCCAAGTGGTCTTATACTGCATATTTCTACTGTTATAGTCCTGTGTTCGTTGCCAGCAAAAAGGAACTTCGTTTGCGCTTTAATTAAATTGAACATTTCATGCCGCTTCTCTAACTTCTTCCTTTTTCTTTTGACTCATGAAAAAAACTGCACTTTCAGATTTTAAAATGAATTTTTTACTTGTGACTCGGGCGCTTAAAATAACGAACCTAAAATTGCAAAGCATGGTTCATTACTTTTTAACATTCTGCTGCTACTACGGTGGGTTGGAGTTTCATTTGTCTGATTTTCAACAGAAGCCACATTTGCAGCTTGCTAAATTACTAGTCAATAGGAAGAAATATGGACGTCTTGTGATTCACTCTGCTTTATAGCAAACACTAGTGCACCTCATTGACCCCATTCATAACCATGATTAAAATCATATCCCTTCTTTGCCTCTGCCTATATACCAGTATGTAGTGTACATGTGATATAATATTATATGACACTAGAGCATTTAATTTAATACATTTTTTGTTCTTCTACACCGGGGATACATAGAATGCATATGGATCAATATCAGAAGTAACCTAAGGTCCATACAGATGTGTGTGGTCCGATACAGGACTTGCTCAGTTGCCAGCTACACTGAGTATTTGTCCACTTCCTAAGCTGCTTCTAATACAGCGTCCAACACCCCAGGCTACTTATACACAGGGTATGCCGCAACAGATGGGTCAAAAACCATCAAGGGCCAAAAGAACAAATGAAATGAATGAATGTGTTGTGCTCAGATGAAACGTGCATTTGGGAAGCGTTTAATTCCTTGAAAATGACTTTCAATTAAAAAAAAATGAAAATATGGGGGTTTGATCTAATTAAAGTAGAAAACTACTTGCTATACTGTGGCAGATGTATCAACTTACACACAAATAATAATGCGTGTATATTACAAGCTACATCTGTTGCTTTTGCTTTCTAAGCTTTCATGATACAGTGCAGAATGGACATTGTGGTGTATAGTGTGTATCAGAGGCAGCTTACGATATTTCCACTTATTCTTATTGATGATTTTTTTGTACCTATTTAAGAGTCATAATTAAACATACCATAAAAAATTATATATATATATATATATATATAAATACATTGTACATTACATTGTAAATAAAAATAATTTGAAAGGATAGAACTCCTAAAAAGCAGAGAGAAGACATTCTTTTATAAGTGCATATCTAATAAAAAGCAAAGTTGGAGGTGTCCAAAGCTCAGTTAGTGCTTTGTGCGCTTGAAGTAAGGCTTGCGAATCCAAGAATATATTGCAACTGGTTAAGTGCCAGGTTGGTGGCTTCCAAAACACCATAGGTGTTCAGCATCTAGTAAGTAGAATCTCATTTATTGAATTTCCATAAAACAACGCATTTTGGGGATTTGAATCCATTTCTAGAGTTTGCAGAAAGAGGGATAGTTATAAGATTACAAACTTGGCAAAGGGAAATAAATCCCCAAAACGAGTTGTTTATGGAAATGGAATATATTACATTCTACTTTATTACTGACTATTGACGCCTTTGGTCTTTTGGATCCCACTGACTTTGCATCTAACCAATTGCCACATACTATTGCTACCCTCTGAACGGTTGGCACCCTGAAGCCTGAGTAATCCAGACACCAACTACCTACATCCATACATTATTTACACTTTTCAGTAGTGTTGTGCCTGTTCTTGTACAACCCTTTAAAGAGAGCACCCACCTTCAGCATTTTTTAATCATTTTGTCTATCTTCTTTAATGTGTACTAACACAATTTAGTGCCTATTTCTGTCCTTTTTGATTCTACATTTTATTTCTGATGTGAATTACTGCTTATCTCTTGTAGTAAAGGAATGCATTACTCTTATAAGGATGTATTAGGAAAACTTTACTCTTTAATATATTGTAAAGGAAGTTACATGGTAATAGCTACAGCTTTGGGGCACTGGGAAACTGTCTCTCTTTAAGGATACCAGCTGTGTATGGAATCTTATAGGTAATGATCTATTGGAAAAGAAATAGCTAGCAGATAAATTGTTACATTTTATTTTATAAGAAGATGGTTGGGTTTTACAAACTACAAAATAACTGCAACTAAATTCTCAATTTCCCTTCTTCAGGAGTTTTCATTCCTGGTACCTATCTATTATTTGAGAATGCCGACGTAGCTGATATTTGACTTTTCAACTATTTGGATCTCAAAAGTGCACAGAAGTTTTAGCCAATTTATAGAACAGTGGCCAACATTCAAGTAAGACTTTAGGCCTTCTCTTTAGAAGTTAATAATACAAGAGTAATTAGGAACTACAGAACGGATATCATTCACAATATCTTTTACCAAATTTACAACGTTGTGTGTATCATAAGAACAAAGATACCGGCAACAGCTCTGAGTAGGCAATTTGATGCTGAGGCCAGAGAAAGGCAATCCATGCATTTAGAGAAATCTGGTCATAAACCATCCTCACCATTGTAGCCTACATTGAGCATCCTTTGGAGGTGTTTATGGGGTCAAAAGTCAGGCCGTGACTTCTGTATACTGCCAGCTATATTACTTACTCCTTTTTTTCTATATCTCTTCTATATAAGTTTGTCTTCAACTTCTTCTTCATTGACCCACCCAGTTTATCCACACCTTGGTCCTACTCAATACATAGTTCATATGGACGTTTTAAGACAGGGATACAAACATTTATATTGTTTTTTATGTATCAGTGAAAATAATTTTATGTTACATTCTTAATGTAAAGACTTCCATCCCTACTGATTCCTGAAATCTACAGATGATCATTGCCAGTTCCTCACAGATTTATTATAATACTTCTTGTAGAGTATCTCTGCTTTGAGAACGGCCTCAGGACAAGTAATTAATAACTAGAATCACTTGGGTGTATACAATTTTTGGCAGATTTTCTGCACCTCGTTGTCACACATTTGTCATACTATGAAGTCACCCAAGCACTAGTTGTGAGTTTAGACTTCCATGCAGCACAACCAGCATCATATCCGAACCGTCCTGCCTTGCAGTCGCAGTTCTTAAGGCCATGCTGAAGAACCTAAGACTATGCTAGCATATCTACTAAAGCTGATACATAGACTCAGCAGTCTGTGCCTTCTTGCTTCTAGGTATTTTGCCAAGACTTGCATTCCTGTACACTTCCGGTCATTTAGCCTTTGGATGCAAACCTTTATATATGAATATGTATGATACTGTAAGACACAATTTAATGACAAATTCTAACAAACTAGGTGTCCCGCAATGGTATGTGCACATCACTACTACTAATAATAATAATATTAAAAAAAATTTAAGTCGGCAAATGATTAAATGGCAGCCTTATCTAGTGATGCAAAATAAACCCTACCTGAATTAAAAAAGACAGGTGCCAGTGCCACAGCAGCGGATACTTCTGTCGCTCTCTTCACATCACATACAGAAATCTGCAGCAAGGAGGGAGGGTGCAGGTTCAGTGCTATGGATATATATATGTGTGTATCAGGATGCTGCAAGCTGACTGCATCAGTATACGCTCCTCCTCTCTCTCCGTCTCTCACTCTCTCTCTTCTTCTCTCCCTCCCTTTTTCCTCAGTCTCCCTCTAACTCCCTCCCTTTCCCTCCGGAGTCCTCCCTGAGAGGGCAGGGGCACAGACACATTGGCAGATGCACAGACGGTGCCAGGTTTCTTTGCACTGGTACATTATACTGTAGATAAATGTAGACGTTCTCCTGTTGTGTCATCCTATTACTGGGATTGCCATATGCTCTCTAACATTGCACGACAGCCATGTATATCATGCTGCAGTCATTAAATGGAGTAGAGCCGAGTTTCTCGGGTGCAGCGGTCATGTATTTGTGATTTCGCAAAAGTAATTTCGATATGATGTGTGATTTACAGCGCACAGTATATGAGAGTAGGAAACCAGCTACATTATCTTTTATGTCATTTTATGTTAATAAAGTTTAATTGCTGTCTAGTGAAAAGTTGTGTAACTTTCTAATACACTTTATAATCCTCTTCGTCTTGAAGCTACCTGCTTATTCTCAGTGGGAGGGAACCTTCATGGTAACATTTAAAGACTTAAAATCTTTAGAGATTTAACCAGGCCCAGACTAGCCCACCGGTGAACTGGTGTATCCCCCGGTGGGCCCCCTTGCAGGAGTGAGCCCCCATCCTCCTATATGAGCAGTATATGGCACTATACACTTTACGTACAAAGACAGCATCTCTTTATTTAATTACCAAACTACCCAGTTTATTATCTGGAAGCACAGGTGCTATGTGAATTAATGAGGTGTAATATTTATATGTAGCTGAACAGTGTGCCCTTCTCTGCATTTTCTTCCTTTAGTGGATCCAGTCTAGATCTAATCCTTTGGAAGATACATCCTGTACATCTGCAACACAAACTTCTTTCCTGCCCTAATCGCTCTTATTACAGCAGTTAGGTAGAAACATATTATATTTACACAGTTTGCTTTGACTGCATAGTTGTTGCCAACTCTGAGTTATGAGAATTCTGTACAAATTTTCCAGCATTTCCTATTCACTCACAATTAAACAAGAAGGTTGCTACTCGGACAAATTCTTCGTACAAAGCTTATCAGGGACTTTTACATGAATCACCCATCCTTAAGCTATATCCTACTTCAATCAATAGGACGCGGATGTGCAATATCCAGCCACGGCCACTAAGCAGTTAATGGAGCTGTGCTGTGCAACTCCACAACTGAGCACAGTTGCCCACAGCCTGCATCAGGAATAGCTGATCGGGTGGTGGGTTGCCTTTGATATTCATCCCTAAAGATAAGCCATCATACTGTGTATAGGGAGTAGTGTGGTCATTACACTGTATATAGGTTGCGATGGAGATCATCACATTGTATTTAGCGGACTGTGAGGAGTTTCATACTGTACATATAGAGCTCTGGGGCATCATAATGAGCTGTGGGAGACATCACACTGTGTAAAGAGACAGGTGTGGATGCCATAATACTGTATATAGGGAAATGTGGGGCACATCAGACTGTATGTAGGGCTCCATACTGTGTATAGGTTGCTGTCAGGCCATCATATTGTAATACTAGATGGTGGCCCGATTCTAACTCATCGGTTATTCTAGAATATGTATGTATGTATGTACGTCGCGCTTAGCACAGCCACGTAGTATATAGCACAGCCAAGTAGTATATAACACAGCCACGTAGTATATAGCACAGCCACGTAGTATATAGCAGCCACATAGTATATAGCACAGGCCACATAACACAGCCACGTAGTATATAGCACAGCCGCGTAGTATATAGCACAGCCACTTAGTATATAACACAGCCCACATAATTATAGCACAGCCCACGTAATATATAGCACAGCCCATGCAGTATATAACACAGGCCACGGAGTATATAACACTGCCCAAGCAGTATATAACACAGCCCACGTAGTAAATAACACAGCCCAAGTAGTATATAACACAGACCTCGCTGTAGATAACACAGCCCACGTAACACAGACAGCCACGTAGTATATAGCACAGCCATGTAGTATATAACACAGCACACGTAGTATATAACACAGCCCACGCAGTATATAACACATCCCACTTACTATATAGCACAGCCCACGTAACAGACAGCCACGTAGTATATAGCACAGCCCACGTAACAGACAGCCATGTAGTATATAGCAGCCACATAGTATATAACACAGCCCACGTAATATATAGCACAGCCCATGTAATATATAGCACAGCCCACGCAGTATATAACACAGCCCACTCAGTAAATAGCACAGGCCACGTCGTATATAACACAGCCCATGCAGTATATAACACAGCCCACATAGAATATAGCAGTGTGGGCACCATATCCCTGTTAAAAAAAAATTTAAATAAAAAATAGTTATATACTCACCCTCCGGCGTCCGGCAAAGCTGTGCCAATGCGCCTGATGCTGCCGCCTGCTTCCGTTCCCAGTGATGCATTGCAAAATTACCCAGATGACTTAGCGGTCTTGCGGATGTCGGAAGGTGAGAATAGCACAATTTCTTATTTTTTTATTATTTTTAACATTATATCTTCTTACTATTGATGCTGCCTAATTGGTCCGGGATGGGGCGACACACTGGCACTGACTGGAGGGGAGTAGGGAGGGGGCACTGACTTGAGGAGAGTAGGGAGGGGCCAATTCGCGGCCGGACTAAGCCTGTCGCTGATTGGTCGCGACCAATCAGCGACGCGGGATTTCCGTTATGGAAGTTGTAGACAGACAAACAGATGGAAGTACCCCTTAGTCAATTATATATATAGAAGGGGGCTGTGGGCCACCATGCTGTAAATAGGGAGCTGTGGGTACATCATACTCTATATATTGAAGCAATAATGACCATCATGCTGTATATAGGGAGCTATGAGGCCATTATACTGTATAAATGGAACTACGGGGCATACTACTGTATAGAAGGAGCTCGGGGGCCTTATACTGTATATGGAAAGCTGTGGGAAACATAATACTTATAGGTGAGCAGTGGTGGCCTTATACCATATATAAGGAACTGCGGGGCCATCATTCTGTGTATAGGGAGTTGTGGAGGACCATCATACTGTATATAGGGAGCTGTGGAGACATCCAACTGTATAAAGTGGAATATAGGATCAACGTACTGTATATAGGGGCTGACTGAATCATCATATTGTATATGCGGTGGCAATTTGGACATCATGCAGTATATAGGGAGCTGTGAGGCTGCCTTATGCAGCTTTCTGAGGTGTCTCCCCAGCCACTGCATTTTGCTGCCCCCACACGGGGATTCAGCCATTCTCTGAGTGGACAGCCTGTTCAGAGAGGGCGTGGCGCACCGGCTCCCAGTGATCAATTGTACGTCTTTCCTGACTGCCAGCACTTCCAGGTCAGGATGATGTCAGCAGTGTGATGAGGTCATGTGATCACACTGCTCACATCACTCGCCGACTCTGCAGAGGCGCAGACAATATATCGTTAGTGGTAAGTGCTCCAGTCTCTAATGGAGCTAAAGACACACCAACAATTTATTAATGGAGGAGATTTGAGTACACAGTTTGGGGGGATAGGAAGGCATGGGTGTGGACACAATATGGGGAGACACAGTGGGAGAAATTTAAGGACACAATATGAGGAGCAAGAGGGAGATGTATGAGAAAACAGTATAAGAGGAGGATGGGTGCAGGCACATGTATAGGGAGCTGGGGAGAAATTTGAGGACAGTATGGGGGGAGAAATTTGAGAACAGTATGAGAAGCGAGGGGGCTGAATTGGTGTGGACACAGTATCGGGAGCGAGGGGGGGAAGGATGGGTACGGACACAGTATGGGGAACAGGGAGGAGAAATTTGAGGACAGTATGGGGAGTGAATAGTGGGAGAAATTTGAGGACAGCATGAGCAGCAAGGACTGGGAGCAGTGTGCCTTCTCCCACTGATCAATACTTGCATCTGTCAGACGCAAGTACAATTAAGGGCGACGTCAGCAGTGTGATCAGACTATGTGATCATGCTGCTGACCTCTCTCACCGGGGCTACAGAGGTGTGAACAACATTGGACATTGGTGATAAGTACTCCAGTGGAGCTGAAGACACTGAAGATTTAGTGTAATGGGGGGAGAAGAAATAATATTTTTGGGACACAGTTTGGGGGGAGAAAAAGTATTTGAAGACAAAGTGTGGGGGAGAGAAGAAATAGGATTTGAGGAAATAAGATTTGAAGACGGTTTGGGAAACGAGGAAAGGATGGGTGTGGACACTATGGAGAGAGGAATGGGCAATGGGCATAAATATCAGGACATAGTATAAGGAGCAAAGGTGAGAGATGGGTATGTAAGAGGAAAAAGTTAGAGGGGGCATGGGTGCAGATGTAAGGAGGCGGGGACCCTCATGTACCTTCTCTCTCCTTAATGCTGTTCACCTGTGTCACATGGGACACCCTGATGTTTTACTAATGTTTTGCTATGGTGTGCACTGTAATGTATTTTTTATGTACTGTAATGTGATGTATTGTGCTTTAGCTTAGGGATAGATTAATAAGTAGTGCAGGATCATAGGGGTTAAGCAGATGGGAGGAGTTACAGAGCAGAGCAGCACAGAGCAGGGAGTTATAGGAAAGGCACTTCCTGATTAGAGGAAGACACCCAGGCAAACTGCCCAGGGCAGGACGTGTGCATCAGTGAGCACAGAGAGTTCCCTGGTCCTGGGGAATACAGCTGCTCCCGGCTGGAGAGGAGTGGGAATAGGCATTGGCTCAACGGGATCATCCCCAGGCAGAATATGGGGCCCGGGACCAGGATGGGAGCTGATGAACAGATGGGACCCGAATGGTGCATAGAGATGGCAGGGAAAGCATAGGAACTGTTGACTTCTGTGAACTGTACCCCTGGATGTGATGGATGCCTTGCCATTTAGTAAAGTTTAATTGTTGGAACAAAGATTGTGACTCTGTGGTGCTTCCGGGGATTAGGATTCTAACTGACACAGTGAGTACTCATCTCTTCATGTGCAAGGAGCCGGGGTGCTCACTGACTGTTGCTTAGTGGACTCGTCCACAACTACCACCCCATGCCACCTTGTTACACAGACACAGTATGGTGAGTGGGGGGTGAGTGCTGACATAGTATGGTGTGTAAGGGGATGTGTGCAGACACAGGATGAGGAGTGAGGGGGGAATATATGCAGGCACAAAATAGGGAGCGAGGGGATGAGTGCAAACATAGTATGGTGAGTATGCGGATGGGTGTGGACATAATATAATGAGCAAGGGTAAGAATATACGCGGACACAGTATAGGGAGCGAGGGTGATGGGATTGATCCAGACACAGTATGTGGAGTCGGGGTGGCGGATGCAGACCTATTATGGGGAGTGGGTGGATGTGTGAGGAGTCAGTATGGAGAGTAAGGGGATAAATATATGAGGAGACAGTACTGTTAGCAGTGGGATATGAAAGGTAGAGAGGGAGATGTGTGATGAAACTATTGCAGAGAATAGTATGAGGATACAGTATTGGGGGAGAAAAACGTGAGTGGACACAGTATAGAGACTATACAGAGAGTACAGAGAGTAGTGGTGGGTAGCATGGGGGAGCAGTGTCAGGCTGTGTGCACACGTTGCGGATTTTTCGCGCTTTTTTTAAAAAACGCATACATATGCATCCCATCATTTAGAATGCATTCCGCAATTTTTGTGCACATGTTGCGTTTTTTTCCTTGAAAAAAATGCATTGCGGTAAAAAACGCAGCATGTTCATTAATTTTGCAGATTTTTTGCTGATTTCCCACTATATTATTGCATTGGGAAATCTCCGGAAAAAAACGCAGAAAATCCGCAAAAAAAACGCATGCGGATTTCTTGCAGAAAATGCCCAGTTTTGCTCAGGAAATTTCTGCAAGGAATCCTGACGTGTGCACATACCCTAAGACCTCAGTCAGGAGGGGACAGTAAGCCAAGGAGGGGGAGTGTGATGAGGGGGCCCAGTATAGAGACTGGGCCCAATAAGGGGATCACAGTGTGAGAGGACAGTGTGAAGAGGGGGCCCAGTATTGAAAGGAGGTGCAGTGTGGAGGGCATGTACCATAAGAGGGACAATTTGTGGGTCATATTTTGTGCAGGGAATATAGTGAGGGGCAAATATTTATTCAGGGACTCAGCATAGGGCAGATATTTTTATTCAGTAGCATTAGCATTGAGGGTTTTGATGCTGTGTTTCTCTACTGATGAGGGTTATCAGATGTATTATTGCTAGTGGTTCTGATAATGAATTTCTGTACTGTTAGTGGTTCTGATGATGAATTTCTGGACTACTGGTGGTTTTGGTTATGTATTTCTGTTCTGATGGAGGTTGTAGTGATGTATTTTTGTACTGATGGTGGTTCTGGTTATGTAATTTGTGCTGTTACTGGTTCTGATCCTGTACACATGTAACAATCTATAACTTGTGTGATTTTGTGATACATGGCTATGTTAATAACGTTTTCTGCCGTCTGCCATGTTAGGGGTTACTATGTTTTTATTTATATTAGGGGCAGTAAAGGGGTGGTATAAGTTTGTGATGAGTCTGAAGTCATTCTATGATGACACATCTGTCATTCTGTGACAGAGATCTGAATTCTCATAGTGCGTACTGCACGCTGTTAGGATTTATTGTTTTCAGTGATTTGCAATTCTTCGGTCACTTGCTGACTAGACATGCGAGGTTTCACTTAATGAAAATGAATTGAGCAAGGCTGGACACACCTAGTGGAATGTGGCCAGAAGTATACAAATCGCATACTTGTGCTCACATTACCATCCACTCTCACTACGGACTCTAGAGAATCCTGACAGCAGTGTGCACTGTGAGAATTAAGAAGCCTGTAGTCACCTAGAGTGATTGCAGACTTTCATCTCAAATGTGGACAAGCCCTTTAATTACAAAATGAAGCCTTGTAGCATGCCAGTCCATCAGCGTGTAATATACTCACTGTCAGGATTTAGCTCTGCTTGCTGGTTCAAGCAGTCATCACATGGCCACGTCACTCATTTGCAATTTTCATACTTAGAGTCATACTGCCGTATTTCTCGTGTGAGAATCACACTGCACTGCACAGACTGGCCCGTCACCTCTCCTGACCTGAGCAAGACAGCATGATGGATTACTAAATGCAGCTGTCCAGCTCAGGTCAGGAGAGTCGACAACCAGTACAAAGTTTATGATGAGTTTCTCGCACGAGAAATACAGCAGTCTGTCTCTGCCCTTAGGGTCGGTAACGTGCCAACTTTTTTTCCTGATTCTCTGTTTTTCCCTGAACATTGAGAGATTTAGGGAGAGCAGCTAGTCGGCACTTGACTGCAAGCGTGCAAATCCCACATGTGCTTGAATACTTGCCCTGGGTGCTGGAAAACATACAGTAGATACACCTCTACTATGGGGTACATCATCCTGTGTATAAAGACAGCTCTGGATGCCATAATACTCTATATAGGAAGATATGGAATACATCAGACTGTATATAGGAAGCTGTAAGGCTCCATACTGTCCATAGGTGGCTTTAGGGCCATATTGTAATGTAATGAGGAGGTTTTGGGCCACCATACTGTAAATAGGGAGCAGTGGGAACATTATATTGCTTATATCAAAGCAATAGGGGCCATTATACTTTATATAGGGAGCTATGAGGCCAGTATACTGTATAAAGGGAAGCAAGGGGGTTATCATACTCTACATAGGGAACTAAGGGGCATAATACTGTACAGAAGGAGCCTTATACTGTATATAAAGAGCCATTTTACTAAGTATAGGGGGCTGTGGGGCCACCATGCCGTAAATAGGGAGCCGTGGGAACATCAAATTCTTTTTTATAGGCGAGCAATGGGGGTCATCATACTGTGTGTAGTGAGCTATGGAGAGAACATACAGTGAATAGGGAGCTTTGAGAATGTCATACTTTTTATAGGGCAGCAATGGGGCCATACCTTATCTGTGGCTGTGAGGTCATCATACTGTAAGTGGGTGCTGTGGGGGCTATCATATTGTATATAGGGGAGGTATGGGGCCATCATACTGTGCATATAGGGGCTGTGGAGACATCATAGTGTATTGTTTCAGCATCAAAATTTTGTAGGGTCACTCTGGTATCTTCATATTGTGCTTGTCTGAGGAAATTCACCATGCGTGCATCATGCTTTACACTGTGTACAATTAACAGTGAAGATTTGTCTTTCTTAGGAAAATATTTATGTGTGTATGGCAACCCAGGAGTCCGGATGCCACAGTGGCAATGCCTCCCTCACAGGGGGGTAATGCCATGACTGGAAGCAAGAAGGGATCCCCTTAACAGGTAACACTAGAATGCAACACTTTCCTGACTCCAGACCAGAAGGGGGAGCTTTAAACCCAGTTTCTGGGGAGCTTCCCTGATACATTCTGGTCTGGAGGCGGGGTTAGTCAGTCAGTCAGAGCTAGTGAAGGAAGAGGAAGCAAGTGAGGAGAAGCTGGGGATAGGAGCTGTGATTGAGCACACCCCAGGACTGAGCACAACAGACCGGACACTGAAGTCCGTGGTTGTGTGGGAACTGCATGCCCCGCAACTGAGAACAGGAGATTGCAGGTCTCCTGGCCACATCTGATGCCTGAAGGCACAGCAGCGAACTAGAGAGCCCGGAGTCACCACGAGGGAGAGACATTAGGAAAAGGCTCAAGCTGCCTGCCATGTGGGTAGTGTTCCACCAAAAGGACAGACTGAGAGAGGGACTTGAAGAGAGCCTAAGGCATCAAGAACCTAAAGAACAGCGCAGTAGGGAGGCTTCCAACCCCACCTGGCTAGGGGGATTCTGAACTGCTTCAAGGCTGCCCGGATTTCCAATACCACCTGTACCTGTGCTCCGGACTGCACCTACAATTAAAGGTAAAGAAACTACAGTCCCTGTGTCCTCCAATCATTCCTGCACTCCAACTTCCACAACCCCTCATAGACTGTTCTGGTAGCCCTGGGGCCCCGCTCCACCTGTGGGGAGCAGGACCGTTCTATGCATCACCGTCAGCCTCAGCGGTCCCTTTAAGCACCGTCGGCCATCTATAGCCGAATACCACAGGTGGCGTCATGAACAATCCCCTACAAACATTCCCTCATCTCTTTTAATTGCGCGCCCAGGGCCACGGACCGGGTCACTGCTGCCGTGACCTCCCCTTTAAGAACCATCTGACCCGGTTCCAAGTACCCCATGACGGGTGTTGCATGTGTAGAATTATTGAGCAACTATTCGTGTGCAGAATTATTATGCAACTAAATGAAAACTTTAAATGTTCCCATCTCAGGTTTTATTTTTATCTGTTAAAGTGAGAATAATAATAAAACATCATAAAAGGTGGGAAGTAGGCGCTTGTGATTTTTCCTAGGCGTCCTGACCCTGCGTACTATGACAAATATTTTTCTTAAGGAGGGGCAGAGGAAAGGCAATTAAGTCTTCTGCTATGGGGGCCCCATGATTTTTATGTACTACCATAATATGAGTTTGAATTTATTGTGAATGAGTATATACTGTATATCTAAATACTTGTACATTTTTGTATATTTTGTTAGTGTTCACTTACGGATTGGGAAAATATATGTCATAGGTACCTCCACACTTAATCTGATGTCCCTAAACCACAAAGAAATCGTGCTGTCCGCATACATCTACATTTTATTGTTATATTTTATTGTATTTGTAAGAGGGTCATTGATAATGTGCTGGATGGGAGATATGTTTTACTGAGGCTATTAGCAGGGGCGTAACGACCGCGGTCGCAGCGGTCGCCATTGCGACCGGGCCCCGCAGGTCAGGGGCCCCGGGCCGGCAGGTCAGGGCAGGGCCGGGCTGGACATCGGGCACTTCTGGCAAATGCCAGAAGAGCCGATGCCAGTAGTGGGCCGCTGCACTGTTCCTCCCCCCCCCCCCCCGCCGCCGCCGCCGCCGCCGCCGCCGCATTTAACTATACCGGCGTCTATGACACCGGTATAGTTCAATGCAATGATGGAGGAGAGCGTCACCTGACGCTCCCTCTCCCATCATTCCCCGCTCTGCCTCTGACAGTACACTGCGGGTGCGCGATGATGTCATATCATCGCGCACCTGCAGTGTCCTGGGCAGACTGCAGCCACCAGGAGCAGCGCGGGCAAAAGGAAAGGTGAGGAGAGTTTTTTTTTTTCTTTTTCACCGGACTGTGGGGCCATTATCGGGGGGGGGGGGGGATGAGATGCGGGCTGTGCTCTATATACCCCTGTGCTGGCTGTGCTCTATATACCCCTGTGCTGGCTGTGCTCTATATACCCCTGTGCTGGCTGTGCTCTATATACCCCTGTGCTGGCTGTGCTGCATATACCCCTGTGCGGGCTGTGCTGTATATACCCCTGTGCGGGCTCTGCTGTATATACCCCTGTGTGGGCTCTGCTGTATATACCCCTGTGCGGGCTGTGCTCTATATACCCCTGTGCGGGCTGTGCTCTATATACCCCTGTGCGGGCTGTGCTGTATATATCCCTGTGCGGGCTCTGCTGTATATACCCCTGTGCGGGCTGTGCTGTATATACCCCTGTGCGGGCTGTGCTGTATATATCCCTGTGCGGGCTCTGCTGTATATACCCCTGTGCGGGCTGTGCTGTATATACCCCTGTGCGGGCTGTGCTGTATATACCCCTGTGCGGGCTCTGCTGTATATACCCCTGTGCGGGCTCTGCTGTATATACCCCTGTGCGGGCTGTGCTGTATATACCCCTGTGCGGGCTCTGCTGTATATACCCCTGTGCGGGCTGTGCTGTATATACCCCTGTGCGGGCTGTGCTGTATATACCCCTGTGCGGGCTGTGCTGTATATACCCCTGTGCGGGCTGTGCTGTATATACCACTGTGCGGGCTGTGCTGTATATACCACTGTGCGGGCTGTGCTGTATATACCCCTGTGCGGGCTGTGCTGTATATACCCCTGTGCGGGCTGTGCTCTATATACCCCTGTGCTGGCTCTGCTGTATATACCACTGTGCGGGCTGTGCTGTATATACCCCTGTGCGGGCTGTGCTGTATATACCCCTGTGCGGGCTGTGCTGTATATACCCCTGTGCGGGCTCTGCTGTATATACCCCTGTGCGGGCTGTGCTGTATATACCCCTGTGCGGGCTGTGCTGTATATACCCCTGTGCGGGCTGTGCTGTATATACCCCTGTGCGGGCTGTGCTGTATTTACCCCTGTGCGGGCTGTGCTGTATATACCACTGTGCGGGCTGTGCTGTATATACCACTGTGCGGGCTGTGCTGTACATACCACTGTGCGGGCTGTGCTGTACATACCACTGTGCGGGCTGTGCTGGATATACCACTGTGCGGGCTGTGCTGGATATACCACTGTGCGGGCTGTGCTGGATATACCACTGTGCGGGCTGTGCTGGATATACCACTGTGCGGGCTGTGCTGGATATACCACTGTGCGGGCTGTGCTGGCACCCAACACCATGTTGCAGTGCAGGAGATTCCTGCAACAGTCCGAGGCGTATCTAGGGGAAGGGGGTGGGGGGGCGTCACGGAGGTAGGGGGGGGGCCCCATTTGGAAGTTCGCACCGGGGCCCATAACTTTGTAGTTACGCCACTGGCTATTAGCTTCAGTGATATGAACCTGGAAGCTTGCTCCAAAATGTTATGTGCTGAGAGGGGTTAATCAGCCATGACAGAACCAGGTTTTTTGTTTACCAGCTAAAGAGTAGGGCGGGGATGTTGTCACTTGTGGGGGGGTTGTACTGTTTGGGTACATCAGGGGCTCTGCAAATGCAACGTGACGCCTGCAGACCAATCCATCTAAGTCTGCATTCCAAATGGCGCTCCTTCCCTTCCGAGCTCTGCCATGCGCCCAAACAGTGGTTCCCCCCCACATATGGGGTATCAGCGTACTCAGGACAAATTGGACAACAACTTTTGGAGTCCAATTTATCCTGTTACCCTTGTGAAAATACAAAACTGGGGGCTAAAAAAATCATTTTTCTGAAAAAAAATAATTTTTTATTTTCACGGCTCTGCGTTATAAACTGTAGTGAAACACTTGGGGGTTTAAAGCTCTCAAAACACATCAAGATAAGTTCCTTAGGGGGTTTACACCCACATATGGGGTATCAGCGTACTCAGGACAAATTGCACAACAATTTTTGGGGTCCAATTTCTTCTCTTACCCTTGGGAAAATAAAAAATTGGGGGCGAAAAGATCATTTTTGTGAAAAAATATGATTTTTTATTTTTACGGCTCTGCATTATAAACTTCTGTGAAGCACTTGGTGGGTCAAAGTGCTCACCACACATCTAGATAAGTTCCTTAAGGGGTCTACTTTCCAAAATGGTGTCACTTGTGGGGGGTTTCAATGTTTAGGCATATCAGGGGCTCTCCAAACGCAACATGGCGTCCCATCTGAATTCCAGTCAATTTTGCATTGAAAAGTCAAATGGCGCTCCTTCGCTTCCGAGCTCTGTCATGTGCCCAAAAAGTGGTTTACCCCCACATATGGGGTATCAGCGTACTCAGGACAAATTGCACAACAATTTTTGGGGTGCAATTTCTTCTCTTACCGTTGGGAAAATAAAAAATTGGGGGCGAAAAGATCATTTTTGTGAAAAAATATGATTTTTTATTTTTACGGCTCTGCATTATAAACTTCTGTGAAGCACTTGTTGGGTCAAAGTGCTCACCACACATCTAGATAAGTTCCTTAAGGGGTCTACTTTCCAAAATGGTGTCATTTGTGGGGGTTTCAATGTTTAGGCACATCAGGGGCTCTCCAAACGCAACATGGCGTCCCATCTCAATTCCAGTCAATTTTGCATTGAAAAGTCAAATGGCGCTCCTTCCCTTCCGAGCTCTGCCATGCACCCAAACAATGGTTTACACCCACATATGGGGTATCAGCGTACTCAGGACAAATTGCACAACAATTTTTGGGGTCCAATTTCTTCTCTTACCCTTGGGAAAATAAAAAATTGGGGGCGAAAAGATCATTTTTGTGAAAAAATATGATTTTTTATTTTTACGGCTCTGCATTATAAACTTCTGTGAAGCACTTGGTGGGTCAAAGTGCTCACCACACATCTAGATAAGTTCCTTAAGGGGTCTACTTTCCAAAATGGTGTCACTTGTGGGGGGTTTCAATGTTTAGGCATATCAGGGGCTCTCCAAACGCAACATGGCGTCCCATCTGAATTCCAGTCAATTTTGCATTGAAAAGTCAAATGGCGCTCCTTCGCTTCCGAGCTCTGTCATGTGCCCAAAAAGTGGTTTACCCCCATATATGGGGTATCGGCGTACTCAGGACAAATTGTACAACATCTTTTGGGGTCCATTTTCTCCTGTTACCCTTGGTAAAATAAAAACAAATTGGAGCTGAAGTAAATTTTGTGTGAAAAAAAGTTAAATGTTCATTTTTATTTAAACATTCCAAAAATTCCTGTGAAACACTTGAAGGGTTAATAAACTTCTTGAATGTGGTTTTGAGCACCTTGAGGGGTGCAGTTTTTAGAATGGTGTCACACTTGGTTATTTTCTATCATATATACCCCTCAAAATGACTTCAAATGAGATGTGGTCCCTAAAAAAAATGGTGTTGTAAAAATGAGAAATTGCTGGTCAACTTTTAACCCATTTAACTTCCTAACAAAAAAAAATTTTGGTTCCAAAATTGTGCTGATGTAAAGTAGACATGTGGGAAATGTTACTTATTAGGTATTTTGAGTGACATATCTCTGTGATTTAAGGGCATAAAAATTAAAAGTTGGAAAATTGTGAAATTTTCAAAATTTTTGCCAAATTTCCATTTTTTTCACAAATAAACACAAGTTATATCGAATAAATTTACCACTAACATGAAGTACAATATCTCACGAGAAAACAATGTCAGAATCGCCAAGATCCGTTGAAGCGTTCCAGAGTTATAACCTCATAAAGGGACAGTGGTCAGAATTGTAAAAATTGGCCCGGTCATTAACGTGCAAACCACCCTCGGGGCTTAAGGGGTTAATAATGTTTTTCTGTGGTTTGACTATCTGGATTAAAGGGATAATCATTCAAGGTTTGAAAATTGCATTTTTTTTACATTTTTGTCAAGTTTATGATATTTTTGATAAACACAAAACATATCAGCCTAAATTTACCATTATCATAAATTATAACGTGCCACGAGAAAACATTCTCAAAATCAATGGGATTTGTTGAAGCGTTCCAGAGTTATCACCACATAAAGCGACATTGGTCAGAATTTAAAAAAATTGGCCCCGTCACTAAGTTAAATGTGTTTATTTCTTACAGCAGAGCAGGGGTTAATCAGCTATGATGGAAATCCCTATTCTCAGCTGTGCTTGGTTAGCCACTCCTTTTCCCTATATAATCTGGGCTCTATTACTAATCCTCGTCAGAGCTAGCTTTTGCTGCATGGCTAAAGGAGGGAGAGGTTAGTGTGAGAAGGAGTGCTGGAGAAGTTATAAGCGACTGTTGTTTGGTTTGTATGCTTAACCCCTTCCCGACATGCGCCGTACTAGTACTGCGCTGCCGGCACTGCATTACTGACAGCCGCAGTACTAGTACGGCGCCCCGATCACCGCGGTCTCGCGCTGAGCGCCGCAGTGATCGGGTGCGGGTGTCAGCTGTAAATGACAGCTGACACCCCGCAGCAATGCCCACGATCGGCGCTATCGCCGATCGCGGGCATTTAACCCCTCTGATGCCGCTGTCAATAGTGACAGCGGCATAGAGGGGGATCGCGCAGGGACGGGGGCTCCCTGCGCTCTCCCACCGGAGCAACGCGATGAGATCGCGCTGCTCCGGTGACCTGGAAGGAGTCCCCGGATCCAAGATGGCCGCGGGACTCCTTCCGCGTCATGAGATGACCCTGCTTGCCGGCGTCTGCTGAGAATTCCTCATAACAGGCGCCGGCAAGCCTCTGCAATGTGCCTGTCAGATCGATGATCTGACAGAGTGCTGTGCACACTGTCAGATCACCAATCTGTGATGTCCCCTCCTGGGACAAAGTAAAAAAGTAAAAAAAAAAAATGTCCACGTGTAAAAAAAAAAAAAAAAAATTCCCATAAATACATTTCTTTATCTAAATAAAAAAAAATCACACAATAAAAGTACACATATTTAGTATCGCCGCATCCGTAACGACCCCACCTATAAAACTATATCACTAGTTAACCCCTTCAGTGAACACCGTAAAAAAAAAAAAAAAAAAACGAGGCAAAAAACAACGCTTTATTCTCATACCGCCAAACAAAAAGTGGAATAACACGCGATCAAATAGACGGATATAAATAAGAATAGTACCACTGAAAACGTCATCTTGTCCCGCAAAAAAAAAGCCGCCATACAGCATCATCAGCAGAAAAATTAAAAAGTTATAGCTCTCAGAATAAAGCGATGCAAAAACAATTATTTTTTTATATAAAATAGTTTTTATTGTGTAAAAGCGCCAAAACATAAAAAAATTACATAAATGAGGTATCGCTGTAATCGTACTGACCCGAAGAATAAAACTGCTTTATCCTTTTTACCAAACACGGAACGGTATAAACGCCCCCCCTAAAAGAATTTCAGGAATTGCTGATTTTTGTTCATTCCGCCTCCCAAAAATCGGAATAAAAAGCGATCAAAAAATGTCATATACCCGAAAATGGTACCAATAAAAACGTCAACTCGTCCCGCAAAAAACAAGATCTCACATGACTCTGTGGACCAAAATATGGAAAAATTATAGCTCTCAAAATGTGATGCAAAAACTATTTTTTGCAATAAAAAGCGTCTTTTAGTGTGTGATGGCTGCCAACCATAAAAATCCGCCCAAAAAACGCTATAAAAGTAAATCAAATCCCCCTTCATCAACCCCTTAGTTAGGGAAAAATAATACAATTTAAAAAAATATATTTATTTCCATTTTCCCGTTAGGCTACCTTCACACTAGCGTCGGTACGGGGCCATCGCGCTGCGTCGGCCCGACATACCGACGCATACTGTGCAAGCGCCGCACAACGGGGGCAGCGGATGCTGTTTTTCCACGCATCCGCTGCCCCATTGTGAGGTGCGGGGAGGTGGGGGCGGAGTTCCAGCCGCGCATGCGCGGTCGGAAATGGTGGACCGTCGGCACAAAAAAAGTTACATGTAACGTTTTTTGCTGCCGGCGGTCGGCCACAACACGACGCAACCGTCGCACGAGGCTTGCGACGTGTGTCAATATGTCGCTAATGTTAGTCTATGGGGAAAAAACGCATCCTGCAGATGACTTTGCAGGATGCGTTTTTTCGCCAAAACGACGCATTGCGACGTATGCAAAAAAACGCTAGTGTGAAAGTAGCGCTAGGGTTAGGACTAGGGTTAGGGCTAGGGTTAGGGTTGGGGTTAGGGCTAGGGTTAGGGTTGGGGTTAGGGTTTCAGTTAGAATTGGGGAGTTTTCACTGTTTAGGCACATCAGGGGCTCTCCAAACGCGACATGGCGTCCGATCTCAACGCGTTTGTTTGCGTTAAAAACGCATGCGTTTTTATAGAAAAAAAACAGAACACACACTGAAAAGTCACCCACCACCATCAAGGTGATAAAGGGATCCAAACCCTAACCCTAACTCTACCCCTAAACTCACCCCTAACCGTTTAATGAACATTTTCTGACAGTCATAGTGCCACGTATTAAAGTGCCACGTATTTCAGTGCCACGATATTTCAGTGCCACGATATTTCAGTGCCACGTCTTTCAGTGCCACAATATTTCAGTGCCACGTATTTCAGTGCCACGATATTTCAGTGCCACGTCTTTCAGTGCCACGATATTTCAGTGCCACGTATTTAAGTTGCACGATATTTCAGTGAAATACGTGGCACTGAAATATCGTGGCATTTACGTGAAATACGTGGCACTTATATACGTGGCACTTATATACGTGGCACTTATATACGTGGCACTTATATACGTGGCCACTGAAATATCGTGGCACTTATATACGTATATACGTATATAAACGTATTTCAGTGCCACGTATTTCAGTGCCACGTATTTCAGTGCCACGTATTTCAGGTTAGGGTTAGGGGTAGGGTTAGGGTTTTTTGTTTTTTTCTCGTTTTCTTGTGTTTTTCTATAAAAACGCATGCGTCTAAAAAACGCATGCGTTTTACCGCGTTTACATGCGTTTTTTCACACATGCGTTTTTTTAAAAAACGCATGCAGATAAAAACGCAAGTGTGAAACCAGCCTTACCCTTGGGAAAATAAAAACGTGGGGGCTAAAATATAATTTTCGTGGAAAAAAATATATTTTTTATTTTCGCGGCTCTGCGTTATAAACTGTAGTGAAACACTTGTTGGTTCAAAGTTCTCACAACACATCTAGATAAGTTCCGTGGGGGGTCTAGTTTCCAATATGGGGTCACTTGTGGGGGGTTTCTACTGTTTAGGTACATCAGGGGCTCTGCAAATGCAACATGACACCTGCAGACCAATCCATCTAAGTCTGCATTTCAAATGGCGCTCCTTCCCTTCCGAGCTCTGCCGTGCGCACAAACAGTGGTTCCCCCCCATATATGGGGTATCAGCGTACTCAGGACAAATTGGACAACAACTCTTGTTGTCCAATTTCTCCTGTTACCCTTGGGAAAATAAAAAGGTGGGGGCTAAAATATAATTTTCGTGGAAAAAAAATTATTTTTTATTTTCACGGCTCTGCGTGATAAACTGTAGTGAAACACTTGTTGGTTCAAAGTTCTCACAACACATCTAGATAAGTTCCGTGGGGGGTCTAGTTTCCAATATGGGGTCACTTGTGGGGGGTTTCTACTGTTTAGGTACATCAGGGGCTCTGCAAATGCAACATGACACCTGCAGACCAATCCATCTAAGTCTGCATTTCAAACGGGGCTCCTTCCCTTCCGAGCTCTGTCATGCGCCCAAACAGTGGTTCCCCCCAATGTATGGGGTATCAGCGTACTCAGGACAAATTGGACAATAACTTTTGTGGTCCAATTTCTCCTGTTACCCTTGGGGAAAAAAAATTGCGGGCTAAAACATCATTTAGTGGAAAGAAAAAATGATTTTTTAATTTTCATAGCGCTACATTCTAAACTTTAGTGAAACAATTGGGGGTTAAAAGTGCTCACCACACATCTAGATAAGTTCCTTAGGGGGTCTTCTTTCCAAAATGGTGTCACTTGTGGGGGTTTCCACTGTTTAGGCACGTCAGGGGCTCTCCAAACACGACATGGGTTCCGATCTCAATTCCAGCCAATTTTGCATTGAAAAGTCAAATGGCGCTCCTTCCCTTCCGAGCTCTGCCATGCGCCCAAACAGTGGTTTATCCCCATATATGAAGTATCAGCGTACTCAGGACAAATTGCACAACAACTTTTGGGGTCCAATTTATCCTGCTACACTTGGGAAAATAAAAAATTTGGGGCAAAAAGATCATTTTTTGTGAAAATTAATATAAATTTTTTTTTACGGCTCTACATTATAAACTTCTGTGAAGCACTTGGAGGTTCAAAGTGCTCACCAGACATCTAGATTAGTTCCTTAGAGGGTCTACTTTCCAAAATGGTGTCACTTGTGGGGGTTTCCACTGTTTAGGCACGTCAGGGGCTCTCCAAACACGACATGGGTTCCGATCTCAATTCCAGCCAATTTTGCATTGAAAAGTCAAATGGCGCTCCTTCCCTTCCGAGCTCTGCCATGTGCCCAATCAATGGTTTACCCCAACATGTGGGGTATCGGCGTACTCAGGACAAATTGTACAACGACTTTTTTGGTCCAATTTCTCCTGTTACCCTTGGTAAAATAAAACAAATTGGGTCTGAAGTAAAAATTTTGTGAAAAAAAAGTTAAATGTTCATTTTTTTTAAACATTCCAAAAATTCCTGTGAAGCACCTGAAGGGTTAATAAACTTTTTGAATGTGGTTTTGAGTACCTTGAGGGGTGCAGTTTTTAGAATGGTGTCACTTTTGGGCATTTTCTGTCATATAGACCCCTCAAAGTCACTTCAAGTGTGAGGTGGTCCGTAAAAAAAATGGTTTAGCAAATTTTGTTGCAAAAATGAGAAATGCTTTTCAACTTTTAACCCTTATAACTCCCTAACAAAAAAAAATTATGTTTCCAAAATTGTGCTGATGTAAAGCAGACATGTGGGAAATGTTGTTTATTAACTATATTATGTGATATAACTCTCTAATTTAAGGGCATAAAAACGAAAAATTTGAAAATTGCGAAATTTTCATAATTTTCGACAAATTTCTGTTTTTTCACAAATAAATGCAAGTCATATCGAAGAAGTTTTACCACTATCATAAAGTACAATATGTCACGAGAAAACAATCTCAGAATCACCAGGATCCGTTGAAGCGTTTCAGAGTTATGACCTCATAAAGTGACAGTGGTCAGAATTGTAAAAATTGGCCGTGTCAGTTAGGTGAAAACAGGCTTCGGGGTGAAGGGGTTAATAATTCCTTATACTTCCCTTTTTTGGTTTCTTCCTCTTCCTACACACCCCGGTGGATTCCTCTGTTATGTGTGAGTGAATATTTTCAGTTACCCCTTGTTTTTGTTGCCCTGTTTGTCGGGTTGGTGTACTGAGGTGCACAGTAGCGCCCCCTCTTCCCTGGGTGGGGGAAGAGAACAGACAGAGGGCTAACTTAGGTGATAAGGCAAGGGCAGAGGCCCCAGCGTCTATGCCATCTGAAGTATCCCGGGGAACAGGGCGAGCTAGGGTGCCCATTAGTGTTAGGGCCAGGAAAGGAGCCCCTGGTCCAGGTCACCCGACAGCTGTGTCATCACACTTCAAGGATGGTTCCTTCACGGAGCAAGGTGAAATATTTATTGGAGCCAATTTAGTGTACTGTACACATAACTTTTTTTAAAAGTTCTCTGAGCAAATGACATTGGTTCCTGAGTAGTGTTGAGCATTCCGATACCGCAAGTATCGGGTATCGGCCGATACTTGCGGTATCGGAATTCCAATACCGGGATTCCGATACTTGCCGCGTATCGGATACCGGAATCGGAAGTTCCAAGATTCAAAATGCAGAAATTCAGCCAATGAGAATGATTCCAAGTGTGGGCACATCCTGTTTAGCATGGAGGGCATGAAACTACTGGCAAGGCTGTGATTGGCTGCTGAAATGATGTCATGATGCAGTTTAAAAGTCGCTGGCGCCATTTTGCGATCACTCTGCTGTGAATTCAGTTAGTGACAGGACGCTGTTTGCTGACTGAGGGACAGTTTAGAGATAGCGATTTGCTTCTTTGTGCTTTCCAAAGGCTAATTTAGCAACCGCTGTGTTCACCTACTATTCACCTTGCTTTTGCCTTGTAGCGCTGTTTTCACAGCGATCTGCAAGTGCAGCCCACTCTCTAGTCTGAGTGCAGCCACATAGGCCATCCATAGCTGGTTGTATTCAGTTCAGGGAGGGTGGTTCATTGCCTCATACTGTTCTTTTTTTTTTTTTTTTTCAAGTAGTGTAGTCTGCTGCTAATTTATTCAAAAAAATCCTATTAGTGTCTTTCCACCCGTCTCCAGCTAATTTGTGGAAAAACACTACATAGGATAACGTAGAGGAGGGTTTTTGGGCCTTGCAGCGCCGTTTACGGCTGTCTGCACGGTCTCCGTGTGATTGCAGCTCGCCCTGTAGTCTGTGAGCAGCCATAGCCTGGTTGTCTCCAGCTCAGGGTTGTTCACTGCGTCATACCGCCAAATCAATTTTCATTTTGTTTTAAGTAGTGCAGGCTGCTGCACATTTTTTCAAAAAATTCCTATTAGTGTCTTTCCACCCGTCTCCAGCTAATTTGTGGAAAAACACTACATAGGATAACGTAGAGGAGGGTTTTTGGGCCTTGCAGCGCCGTTTACGGCTGTCTGCACGGTCTCCGTGTGACTGCAGCTCGCCCTGTAGTCTGTGAGCAGCCATAGCCTGGTTGTCTCCAGCTCAGGGTTGTTCACTGCGTCATACCGCCAAATCAATTTTCATTTTGTTTTAAGTAGTGCAGGCTGCTGCACATTTTTTCAAAAAAATCCTATTAGTGTCTTTCCACCCGTCTCCAGCTAACTTGTGGAAAAACACTACATAGGATAACGTAGAGGAGGGTTTTTGGGCCTTGCAGCGCCGTTTACGTCTGTCTGCACGGTCTCCGTGTGACTGCAGCTCTATCCGTTGTCAGTTCAGCCCCCAAAAAATAAATAAATAATAAAGTTCACCAAACACACCAGTTACACCACTTTACATTTGTGTAGGCCACATTAGCTCATATTAAAGTCTAGTCCACACTTTAGAAAATTAGTGTTTCTTATACCTGTTAGGAGGAGTTGCTCAGGAATAAGCACACAAAGCCGTTAGTACTTTTCTGCTTATCTTTATCAGTCAACCAAGATGAAGAAGGCAGTGAGTAAGGCACGTGGGCGTGGGCGTGGGCGCGGAGCAGGGAGGGGACGTGGGGATTCTGTGCCTGCTGCGGGCACCGGTGACTCATCAGCACCCACTTTCACCAGGCAACAGTCATTCATGCGCAGCTTTGTGTCAGAGCGCCGTACACCGCTGCTGCGTGAAGAACAAATTGAAGCCGTTGTCGGATGGATGGCAGCTAATGCATCAACTTCAATTAGTGCCACATCCTCTCAGACACAGAGCACTGGAGAGCAGCCATCTGTCTCTTCACCACCTGCCAAATTGCCCAGGCAGACAGAGAGCCCAGGACAGGAGCCGTCTCTACTTCTGTTCTCTGAATCTCTTGGCTTGGAAACAGGGGGCCAGCCAAGCAGCATTGGAGAAATGGAAGAAGAGGCAGGGTGCAGTGATGCCCAACAGCTTTTTCTCTCTTCCTCTGAAGAGGCGGGTGGGCCAGTGGCTCCGGTCACCACATCGCAGGCCGCATCAGCTGATGATGACACTCAGGTGCCACTTACTGGTGCGTGCTCTGCTGCTGAGACTACCCAGGAGGAGCAGTTGGGGGCAGAGGGTAGTGTAGATGATGAGGTCCTTGACCCATCTTGGCGTGAGGGACAGGAAGGTGGTGGGAGCAGCTCTGAGGAAGAGATTCCCCGTACGGCCCAAAGAGGGAGAGGGAGGGGGAAGACTGCGGATCCTGCAGCCTCCGCTTTGGCACCCGTTAGGAGCATGTCTCTTCCAAAAGCCAAAAAGGGCGCTCCCAAGACTTGCAGTGCCTGGTCCTTTTTTGACACAGTTGCAGATGACATTTGCTATGTCAGATGCAAGGTGTGTCATCAAAAAGTCAAAAGAGGGAAAAATGTCAGCAACCTCAATACCTCCAACATGTGGAAACATGTGCGCAACAGGCACCTGGCGGAGTTAGAAAAACACACTGAAGAGCTAGGCCAACCAACAGCGGCAGCTACCACCTCTTCAGCTCGTGTTGCCTCTTCCTCTAGCTCACACGCAGCTGGTTCGGCTTCCTCCCAGGATCGCCGTGGAAGAACCTCTGGCCCTGTTGTCCAGAGACCCGCTGTAATTCCACCCGCAGCACCACTTTCCCAGTCATCCACACACTCCCAGCCCAGTCTACAGCCATCGGTAGTACAGGCATGGGAGAAAAGGCGGCCTTTCTCGTCAAACCACCCACGAGCACAGGCTCTGACTGCAGGCATTGCCAAACTTCTGTCACTGGAAATGCTGTCATTCAGGCTGGTGGAGACTGACAGCTTCCGTGACTTGATGTCATTGGCAGTCCCACAGTACAATGTGCCCAGCCGCTTTTACTTCAGCAGGCAAGCCGTCCCTGCCCTGCACAAGCATGTGGAGGGACACATAAAACACGCGCTACTGAACGCCGTCAGTAGCAAGGTCCACCTCACCACCGATGCGTGGACCAGTCAACATGGACAGGGGCGATACCTTTCCCTCACTGCCCATTGGGTTAATGTCGTTGAGCCGGGTACAGACCGTGCGAGTGGCGCAGGACGTGTCCTGCCCACTCCAAGGATTGCAGGAATCCATTCTGTACGCATTGACTCCTCCTCTTACACCAGTTCCTCAGAATCATCGCTGCAGGAGCCGTCACAGTCCACCTCCACATGGACCCGTGATGAACGTGTACATGTTACGACCGACATGAGCACAGCCGTGGCCAAACGTCAACAGGCCATCTTGAAATTAATTTTTTTGGGGAATCGTAGCCACACAGCGCAGGAGCTCTGGAATGCCATCAAGCAGGAGAGCGATGTGTGGTTTGTGCCAGCGAATCTCCAGCCAGGCATGGTAGTGTGTGATAATGGCCGAAATCTGGTGGCAGCTCTGGGCCTCGGCAACCTCACTCACATCCCATGTCTGGCACATGTGCTCAATTTGGTCGTGCAGAGCTTTTTGAGGGACTATCCGGATCTTGATGCACTGCTGCACAAGGTCCACCTAGAGTGTGCTCACTTGCGGCGTTCCAGCACGGCAAAAGCGCGAATTGCGGCTCTGCAGCGCCGACACCGCCTGCCGGAACATCGCATCATATGTGACCTACCTACCAGGTGGAATTCCACGTTACATATGTTGGAGCGGTTGTGTGAGCAGCAGCAAGCTGTAATGGAGTACCAGCTGCTTCAGGCGCAAAGAAGTCGCAGTCAGCGCCGTACAGACTTCACAACCACAGAGTGGGCCACTATGAATGACGTCTGCCAGGTTTTGCGTCCCTTTGATTATTGCACGCGGATGGCGAGTGCAGATGATGCACTAGCCAGCATGACTGTCCCCCTTATCTGCCTGCTTGAAAAATCACTGCAAGCGCTAAGGGATGATGTTGTGGAAGAGGTGGAGGATGAGGATTCACCATTTCCATCATCTTCTGGACAGTCAGCGCCACGTGGTTCCTCACAAACGCGTAGGCAGGGGACAGTTTGTGAGGAGGATGAGGAGGAGTCAATGGAGGAGGAAGACATCCGTCCAGAGGAGGGAGTTACCGAATTGTCCAGTACTCAGTGTGTACAGCGAGGGTGGGGTGATGACGAGCGGGCAGAGATCACGCCTCCAGCAGGGGACAGCGTTTCTTGGGCAGTTGGCAGTCTGCAGCACATGGTGGATTACATGCTGCAGTGCCTGAGAAACGACCGCCGCATCGCCCACATTCTCAACATGTCTGATTATTGGGTGTTCACCCTCCTCGATCCTCGCTACCGGGACAACGTAGAAAGCCTCATCACACCGTTGAACCGGGAGCGAAAAATGCGGGAGTACCAAGACACACTGGTGAATTCCATCATCTTCTCCATTCCAACTGAGAGAAGTGCTGCTAGTGCATTCCAAAGCAGCTCAGTGCGTCCAGGCAGTGGTGGAGGCTCTGCACAAAGAGGGAGCAGAAGCAGTGCCTCTGCCCAAGGCAAGACCAGTATGGCCCAACTGTGGCACAGTTTTCTGTGCCCCCCACAAAAGTCTACACCATCACAGACGGCTCCAGTCAGCAGGAGGCAACGGTTCCGTCAGATGGTGACAGACTACATGTCTTGCCCTCTTGCTGTACTCCCAGACGGCTCTTCCCCTTTCAAGTTTTGGGTCTCAAAGCTGGATACATGGCCAGAGCTAAGCCAGTATGCATTGGAGGTGCTGTCTTGCCCTGCGGCCAGTGTATTATCGGAACGTGTCTTTAGTGCTGCAGGTGGTGTACTAACTGACCGTCGCATGCGACTATCCTCCGATAACGTTGACCGGCTTACTTTCCTGAAAATGAACAAGGCCTGGATCTCGCAGGAATTTGCCACTCCTCCTCCTGATTAAATAATTAGGTCACTGTATACGTTATCCAGGTCTCCTGTTGTGTTCATCTTTCTACCACCTGAACTTAAATTCCTGGGCTCCAACACCGCCAGTTGAGGCTCAGAAGTGCCGTCTGCACAGTCAAAACATACGACCCAGTGTTATTGGGTTTCAGTAACGTCAGCTGATCCCCAGCTATGTAGCCGGCAATGTGTCATGCGACCGCCACGCTGACACAACAACTGAAATGTAAGGGAATCTGTCCCCTCCCCCCCAAGGCGTTTGTTACTGAAAGAGCCACCTTGTGCAGCAGTAATGCTGCACAAGGAAAAGGTAGCTATTTTGGTTTAGCTCCTTGCACACGCAGAACTTAACACTTATAAAATGTGTCCACTGATACCGTAAAACCGTCCCGGAGGTGGGACTTTCCTTCGTAATATGACGCAGCACAGCCGTCATTCCTCCCCCCCCCGGCGCCGCGCCCCGGCTCCTCAGCGTTGTTTGATTCCGTCCCGGAGCCTGCGCTGTTATGTTATCCCGTGGCCAGGCACACTTAGCGCTGCCCGTCTTCTGGCATCATTTGGTGTCAGGATGGCTGCGCCTGTGCGGCCGCGCTGGCCGAGAGCCCGCCTCGCAGTGTCTTCTGATTTAATCCCACTGGGGGCCTGGGATCCATGGACATGCGCAGTGCATATCTGAACCTCCACCTCTCACTCATCTCCCTATGGCTTCTTCAGACTGTTCGGTGTCAGCTGGTCCCTAATAGCATGCCACGGCCGTGACACCGCACAGTCTTAAGAAGCCGTAGGGAGGGGAGTGAGAGGCGAGGATATGCACTGCGCATGGCCATGGATCCCAGGCCCCCAGTGGGATAAAATCAGAAGACACTGCGAGGCGGGCTCTCGGCCAGCGCGGCCGCACAGGCGCAGCCAGCCTGACACCAAATGATGTCAGAAGATGGGCAGCGCTAAGTGTGCCTGGCCAAGGGATAACATAACAGCGCAGGCTCCGGGATGGAATCAAACTACGCTGAGGAGCCGGGGCGCGGCGCCGGGGGGGTAGGAATGACGGCTGTGCTGCGTCATATTACGAAGGAAAGTCCCACCTCCGGGACGGTTTCACGGTTTCAGGGGACACATTTTATAAGTGTTTAGTTCTGTGTTTGCAAGGAGCATGATGAAAAGAGCCACCTTTTCCTTTTGCATCTTTTGTGCTGCACAAGCTGGCTCTTTCAGCTACAAACGCCTTGGGGGGGGGTTAAAGGTTCCCTTTCGACTTTCTCAGGCTTCGGCCTACATTGTGTTCCTCTGCTTTTCCACCTGTCCCTGGGCTCCAACACCGCTATTTGCCGTCCAGAAGTGCTGTCCGCACAGTCCCAACAGTCGCTCCTCTGCTATTGGGGTTCAGTAACGTCAGCTGTTCCCCAGCTGTGTGTGTGGCAATCCCTCCTACCTCCTCCTACCTCCTCCTCCTCCACCTGTCCCTGGGCTCCAACACCGCTAGTTGTTGCCTGGTAGTGCTGTACGCACAGTCCCAACAGTCCCTCCTCTGTTATTGGGGTTCAGTAACGTCAGCTGTTCCCCTGCTGTGTGTGTGGCAATCCCTCCTACCTCCTCCACCTCCTCCTCCTCCACCTGTCCCTGGGCTCCAACACCGCTAGTTGTTGCCTGGTAGTGCTGTACGCACAGTCCCAACAGTCCCTCCTCTGTTATTGGGGTTCAGTAACGTCAGCTGTTCCCCTGCTGTGTGTGTGGCAATCCCTCCTACCTCCTCCTACCTCCTCCTCCTCCACCTGTCCCTGGGCTCCAACACCGCTAGTTGTTGCCTGGTAGTGCTGTACGCACAGTCCCAACAGTCCCTCCTCTGTTATTGGGGTTCAGTAACGTCAGCTGTTCCCCTGCTGTGTGTGTGGCAATCCCTCCTACCTCCTCCTACCTCCTCCTCCTCCACCTGTCCCTGGGCTCCAACACCGCTAGTTGTTGCCTGGTAGTGCTGTACGCACAGTCCCAACAGTCCCTCCTCTGTTATTGGGGTTCAGTAACGTCAGCTGTTCCCCTGCTGTGTGTGTGGCAATCCCTCCTACCTCCTCCACCTCCTCCTCCTCCACCTGTCCCTGGGCTCCAACACCGCTAGTTGTTGCCTGGTAGTGCTGTACGCACAGTCCCAACAGTCCCTCCTCTGTTATTGGGGTTCAGTAACGTCAGCTGTTCCCCTGCTGTGTGTGTGGCAATCCCTCCTACCTCCTCCTACCTCCTCCTCCTCCACCTGTCCCTGGGCTCCAACACCGCTAGTTGTTGCCTGGTAGTGCTGTACGCACAGTCCCAACAGTCCCTCCTCTGTTATTGGGGTTCAGTAACGTCAGCTGTTCCCCTGCTGTGTGTGTGGCAATCCCTCCTACCTCCTCCTACCTCCTCCTCCTCCACCTGTCCCTGGGCTCCAACACCGCTAGTTGTTGCCTGGTAGTGCTGTACGCACAGTCCCAACAGTCCCTCCTCTGTTATTGGGGTTCAGTAACGTCAGCTGTTCCCCTGCTGTGTGTGTGGCAATCCCTCCTACCTCCTCCACCTCCTCCTCCTCCACCTGTCCCTGGGCTCCAACACCGCTAGTTGCCGTCCAGAAGTGCTGTCCGCACAGTCCCAACAGTCCCTCCTCTGTTATTGGGGTTCAGTAACGTCAGCTGTTCCCCTGCTGTGTGTGTGGCAATCCCTCCTACCTCCTCCACCTCCTCCTCCTCCACCTGTCCCTGGGCTCCAACACCGCTAGTTGCCGTCCAGAAGTGCTGTCCGCACAGAGCCAAACACCTCGCCAATGTGTTAGTGGGGTTCAGCACCGCCAGCTGTTCCCCTGCTGTGCAGCCGGCAACGTGTACTGCGACCGCCACGCAGGCACAACAAGTTAAATTTAAGGGAACCTGTCCCCCACCCCCCAGGCGTTTGTTACTGAAGGAGCCACCTTGTGCAGCAGTAATGATGCAAAGGGAAAAAGTGCCTCTTTTCGTGGTGCTCCTTGCACATGCTGATCCTAACACTTATGAAAAGTGTCCCCTCCTACCGTGATACCGTCCGGTTGGTGGAACTTTCCTTTGTGATGTGACGCAGCACAGCCGTCATTCTTACCCCCTTGGCGCCGTGCGCCGCCTCCTCAGCGTTGTTTGAATCAGAAGACGGGCAGCGCAAAATGTGTGCCTGGCCAAGGGCTAACCTAACAGCGCAGGCTCCGGGACTGATTCAAACAACGCTGAGGAGGCGGCGCACGGCGCCAAGGGGGTAAGAATGACGGCTGTGCTGCGTCACATCACAAAGGAAAGTTCCACCTACCGGACGGTATCACGGTAGGAGGGGACACTTTTTATAAGTGTTAGGTTCAGCATGTGCAAGGACCATAATTAAAAGAGCTAAGTTTACCTTTTCCAGCATTAGTGCTGTACACGATGGCTCTTTCAGCTACAAACGCCTGGGGGGGGGTTAAAGTTTCCCTTTCAACTTGCTCCAGTGCAGGCTTCGGCCTACACTCTGCTCCCTCTCCTCCTCCTGCTGACCCTGGGCTCTAACACCGCCAGTTGGGGCCCAGATGTGCTAGCTGCACAGAGCCAAACACCAGCCAATGTGTCAGTGGGGTTCAGCACCGCCAGCTGTTCCCCTGCTGTGTAGCCGGCAACGTGTCCTGCAACAGCCACGCAGTAACAAGAACTGAAATTGAAGGAAACCTGTCCCCCCTCCCCCAGGCGTTTTTACGTTTTACAGCCACCTTGTACAACAGTAATGCTGCATGTGTGCAAGGTGGCTCAGAAACTTAATCTCCTTGCCCATGTTGAAGTGAACACGTCTAAAAATGAGTCCTCTGCGACCATTAAAACGTCCCTCAGGTGTGATTTTCCTTTGTATTGACACGCAACAAGCTCCTTGGTAGCGCTGCCCGTCTTCTGATATCATTGTTTGGCTGCCTGCGCCTCTGCGGCCGCCTTGCCCCACACAACGCCCCTCGGTGTCTTATTTATTTGGACTGCGAGGGTGTGATTGATGAGCATGAACGGTGCATTTCTTCGCCTGTCCCTCATCTCCTTCCGCCTTCCTCAGACTGTGCGGCTTCATGGCCGCGGCATGCGATAAGGGATCAGCTGACGCCGCACAGTCTGAAGCGGGTGTAAGGACCCGAGTGTGAGAGGCGAACATATGTACTGCGCCAGGCCATGAATCCCAGCCCCGCAGTGTTTTAACAATGTTAACACACTGGGGGGCTGGGATGCATGGTCATCGCAAACCGCAACAGCCGACATAACATGATGTCAGAGGATGGTCAGCGCTAACAGCCCAAGGCCAAGGGATAACACAAAAGCGCAGACTCCTGTGCAACAAATAACGATGCTCAGGAGGCCGCGCAAAGCACCAAGGTGGCATTTTTGCCAGCTGTACTGCGTCTCTTTATGAAGGGAACTCACGCCTCAAAATCAGTTTGACTGTGTAAGGGCCTAAATGTTATACGTGTTCCTTTCAGCGTGTGAAAGGAGCAAAAATAAAAGAGCAACCTTTGACTTGTGCAGCACTACTGCTGCATAAGCTGTGGCTCTTCTACTTTGTAACCCCTGAGGGGGGGTTAAAGGTTACCTTTGAAATTGGTTCAATTAGGCTTCGGCCTACACTCTGATCCCCCTGCAGAGCCCGGGCTCCAACACCGCCAGTTGGGGCCCGGTACTGCTAGCTGCACAGAGAAAAACACCAGCCAATGTGTCAGTGGGGTTCAGCACCGCCAGCTGTTCCCCTGCTGTGCAGCCGGCAACGTGTCCTGCAACAGCCACGCAGGCACAACAGACCCAAAGCTGCCGCCAGTGCAGGCTTCGGCCTACACTCTGCTCCATCTCCTCCTCTGCTGACCCCGGGCTCTAACACCGCCAGTTGGGGCCCGGTACTGCTAGCTGCACAGAGAAAAACACCAGCCAATGTGTCAGTGGGGTTCAGCACCGCCAGCTGTTCCCCTGCTGTGCAGCCGGCATCGTGTCCTGCAAAAGCTACGCAGACACAAGAACTGAAATTGAAGGGAACCTGTCCCCCCTCCCCCAGGCGTTTGTACGTTTTACAGCCACCTTGTACAGCGGTAATGCTGCATGTGTGCAAGGTGGCTCATAAACGTATTCTCCTCGCACATGTGGAACTGAAAACACGTCTGAAATGTGTCCTCTGTGTGACCATTTAACCGTCCCGGTGGTGTGACTTTCCTTTGTAATGACACGCTGCAACCCCCTTGGTAGCGCTGCCCGTCTTCTGGCATCATTGTTTGGCTGCCTGCGCCTCTGCGGCCGCCCTGACCCACACAACGCCCCTCGGTGTCTTATTTATTGGGACTGCGAGGGTGTGATTGATGGGCATGAGCAGTGCATCAGTTCGCCTGTCCCTCATCTCCTTCCGCCTTCTTCAGACTGTGCGGCTTCATGGCCGTGGCATGCGATAAGGGATCAGCTGACGCCGCACAGTCTGCAGCGGGTGTAAGGACCCGAGTGCGAGAGGCGAACATATGTGCTGCGCCAGGCCATGAATCACAGCCCCGCAGTGTTTTAACAATGTTAAGACACCGCGGGGCTGGGATTCATGGTCATCGCGAACCGCAGCGGCCGACATTAAATGAGGTCAGAAGATGGGCAGCGCTAACAGCGCTAGGCCAGGGGATAACACGACAGCGCAGACTCCTGTACAGCAAATAACAACGCTCAGGAGGCTGCACCCAGCACCAAGGTGGGATTCTTGACATCTGTGCTGCGTCTCATTACAAAGGGAACTCGCGCCTCCAACACAGTTTGACTGTATAAAGGGCTAAATGTTATACGTGTTTCATTCAGCGTGTGCAAGGAGCAAAATTAAAATAGCAACCTTTGACTTGTGCAGCACTACTGCTGCATAAGCTGTGGCTCTTCTACTTTGTAACCCCTGAGGGGGGGTTAAAGGTTACCTTTGAAATTGGTTCAATTAGGCTTCGGCCTACACTCTGCTCCCCCTGCAGAGCCCGGGCTCCAACACCGCCAGTTGGGGCCCGGTACTGCTAGCTGCACAGAGAAAAACACCAGCCAATGTGTCAGTGGGGTTCAGCACCGCCAGCTGTTCCCCTGCTGTGCAGCCGGCAACGTGTCCTGCAACAGCCACGCAGGCACAACAGACCCAAAGCTGCCGCCAGTGCAGGCTTCGGCCTACACTCTGCTCCATCTCCTCCTCCTGCTGACCCCGGGCTCTAACACCGCCAGTTGGGGCCCGGTACTGCTAGCTGCACAGAGAAAAACACCAGCCAATGTGTCAGTGGGGTTCAGCACCGCCAGCTGTTCCCCTGCTGTGCAGCCGGCATCGTGTCCTGCAAAAGCCACGCAGACACAAGAACTGAAATTGAAGGGAACCTGTCCCCCCTCCCCCAGGCGTTTGTACGTTTTACAGCCACCTTGTACAGCGGTAATGCTGCATGTGTGCAAGGTGGCTCATAAACGTATTCTCCTCGCACATGTGGAACTGAAAACACGTCTGAAATGTGTCCTCTGTGTGACCATTTAACCGTCCCGGTGGTGTGACTTTCCTTTGTAATGACACGCTGCAACCCCCTTGGTAGCGCTGCCCGTCTTCTGGCATCATTGTTTGGCTGCCTGCGCCTCTGCGGCCGCCCTGACCCACACAACGCCCCTCGGTGTCTTATTTATTGGGACTGCGAGGGTGTGATTGATGGGCATGAGCAGTGCATCAGTTCGCCTGTCCCTCATCTCCTTCCGCCTTCTTCAGACTGTGGGGCTTCATGGCCGTGGCATGCGATAAGGGATCAGCTGACGCCGCACAGTCTGCAGCGGGTGTAAAGACCCGAGTGCGAGAGGCGAACATATGTGCTGCGCCAGGCCATGAATCACAGCCCCGCAGTGTTTTAACAATGTTAAGACACCGCGGGGCTGGGATTCATGGTCATCGCGAACCGCAGCGGCCGACATTAAATTAGGTCAGAAGATGGGCAGCGCTAACAGCGCTAGGCCAGGGGATAACACGACAGCGCAGACTCCTGTACAGCAAATAACAACGCTCAGGAGGCTGCACCCAGCACCAAGGTGGGATTCTTGACATCTGTGCTGCGTCTCATTACAAAGGGAACTCGCGCCTCCAACACAGTTTGACTGTATAAAGGGCTAAATGTTATACGTGTTTCATTCAGCGTGTGCAAGGAGCAAAATTAAAAGAGCAACCTTTGACTTGTGCAGCACTACTGCTGCATAAGCTGTGGCTCTTCTACTTTGTAACCCCTGAGGGGGGGTTAAAGGTTACCTTTGAAATTGGTTCAATTAGGCTTCGGCCTACACTCTGCTCCCCCTGCAGAGCCCGGGCTCCAACACCGCCAGTTGGGGCCCGGTACTGCTAGCTGCACAGAGAAAAACACCAGCCAATGTGTCAGTGGGGTTCAGCACCGCCAGCTGTTCCCCTGCTGTGCAGCCGGCAACGTGTTCTGCAACAGCCACGCAGGCACAACAGACCCAAAGCTGCCGCCAGTGCAGGCTTCGGCCTACACTCTGCTCCATCTCCTCCTCCTGCTGACCCCGGGCTCTAACACCGCCAGTTGGGGCCCGGTACTGCTAGCTGCACAGAGAAAAACACCAGCCAATGTGTCAGTGGGGTTCAGCACCGCCAGCTGTTCCCCTGCTGTGCAGCCGGCATCGTGTCCTGCAAAAGCCACGCAGACACTTGCTCTTGTACCTTCTGCTCCCCATCCTGGTTCCAGTACCGTCAGCTGGTTCCGGGCAGAGCCTTTGGCTTAGGTGCCTCCCTCTGGGTATCCGAGTTCCACCAACGTCAGGTGGTCCTTGGTAGTGCTTTCAGGCACGGGTACCTCCTGCTTAGTAACCGGGTTCCAGTAACGTCAGCTGGTCTTCGGTAGTTCCATTGGCTCTTGGACCTTCGGCTACCCATCCGGGTTCCAGCACCGTCAGCTGGTTCTCGGCAGTGTCTTTTGCTCTTGTACCTTCTGCTCCCCATCCTGGTTCCAGTACCGTCAGCTGGTTCCGGGCAGAGCCTTTGGCTTAGGTGCCTCCCTCTGGGTATCCGAGTTCCACCAACGTCAGGTGGTCCTTGGTAGTGCTTTCAGGCACGGGTACCTCCTGCTTAGTAACCGGGTTCCAGTAACGTCAGCTGGTCCTCGGTAGTTCCATTGGCTCTTGGACCTTCGGGTAGCCATCCGAGTTCCAGTTCCATCAGCTGGTTCTCGGCATTTTCTCAGCCTTCTTGTACCTTCTGCTACATTTCCAAGTTCAAGAGACTAAACACGATGACCCGGAAGACCACCCCTAAGATGACGACGACACCAGAGACGACAACCACCGTGATGACGACGACCCTGGAGACGATGACCCTGAAGACCACCCCGATGACGACGACCCCGGAGACGACGACCCTGAAGACCACCCCGATGACGACGACCCCGGAGACGACGACCCTGGAGACGACGACGACCTGGAAGACCGAGAAGCAGAAGAACAAGAGGCTGCAGAACAAAGAGCAGAAGAACATTAAGCATAACACTAAATATCAGAGCAAAAAATATTATCTAAATTATAAGCAGAAGAAGACTAAGCAGTGTATGGGGGTGAGTCCGTTCCTCCTCGTGGTGCCCCTGGATAAAGCCTGATGCTGCAGGCCAAACTGAACGCGGACAAATGTAACTCTTTTGTGACAGGCAGAACGGAAGGTGTAATCTTCAAACTTTTATAGATAACAACTACGGGAATGCCTGTCACAAATAAGAATATGATGAAGAAGTAGAATATGATGAAGATAATAGTAAAATAAAAAGAATATGAACAATGTAACCAAAAAAATTATAGGTAGAAGATGAAGAAGAAGATGAATAAGGTGAAGAAGTTGATGTCAAAGAAGCTGATGATGAGGATAATGAAGAAGAAAGTGTGGGAGAAGTAAAAAAGAAGGTGAAGGGCGTGGAAGTAGTGAAACATCAATATCTGACAAAATAAAAAAAAAATTAACATAGTCAAAATCTTTCTACCGCCGAATGTCATAAAAAAAAACAAAATCCTGCTATTCTATTACATTGGGCTAAACCTCTGTGCCTTTAATGTCTCCGCCACGTCCCCCAATACATCCTACATTATTCTTAGTTGTTTTCCTTCATGTAGAATGAACCTACAAGTTTATAAAGGGTTTATTTTAATTCCGATATTTTCGTCCCATTGACTTGCATTGGGATCGGGTATCGGTATCGGATTAGATCCGATATTTTGACGGTATCGGCCGATACTTTCCGATACCGATACTTTCCGATATCGGAAAGTATCGCTTAACACTATTCCTGAGATACATTATTGATATCAGATGACACCCAGCAATCCTGCTGATCTGTAGTAATTAAAAGTGGCATTTTTTGTAGAATTTGGCAAAACCACTTGTATTAGCTGTGTTCAGGTATTTAAAGGGAACCATACAAGTTCCACATGTCCTACAAACCCCCAGCATGTGTTCATTCATATATAAATACTGCCTAACAAACTCTTTCTCATTAACGTGTGTCAAAAAAGCAAACTTGAAATTCCGTTTTCAATATGCAAATAAGTTTTAGACTAGCTGATTGGGGCGTTTGTTTCCCCAGACTAACCGTCCCACTTACCATGTTATCACGCCCACTTGGGCGTGATAATATAGTTTGCAAGAATTTGGGTCATCGTCGTGTCTCTGCAAATTTCACATAGGCACTCAACTTTCTTTCTTATATGTCAGTGCACATCTGAAGCCAGATGTGCGCTTCCCAGCTTCAGAGGCGCACTTTGCATGTCCGTAAGCAAAGAAGAAACCTGATGCCCAAGGAGGAGCAGAATATCTGTCGCTGACTCACTAAAAGACATCTCTGCAAGCTCTGTTCTTCTGACATCAGGCTTCTTCTTTGTTTCCGGACATGTGTGTTGTGAATTTGGATTCTGGGCTCCCCCGGTGGCTACTGGTGGAATTGAACTGGTGTTGTCATCTTCTCTGTTCACCTGTTCCCATCAAGATGTGGGAGTCGCTATATAACCTTGCTGCTCTGTTAGTTGCTTGCCGGTCAACAATGTTATCAGAAGCCTCTCTGTGCTTGTTCCTGCTCCTAGACAACTACTAGATAAGTTGGACTCTTGTCCATGTTTGTTTTTGCATTTTTGTTCCAGTTCACAGCTGAAGTTTCGTTACTGTGTCTGGAAAGCTCTTGTGAACAGGAATTGCCACTCTGGTGTTATGAGTTAATGCCAGAGTTTTAAAGTAATTCCTGGATGGTGTTTTGATAGGGTTTTCAGCTGACCATGAAAGTGTCCTTTCTGTCTTCTGCTATGTAGTAAGTGGACCTCAAATTTGCTAAACCTATTTTCATACTACGTTTGTAATTTCATCTTAATTCACCGCCAATACATGTGGGGGGCCTCTGTCTCCTTTCGGGGTATTTCTCTAGAGGTGAGCTAGGACTAATATTTTCCTCTGCTAGCATTATTTAGTCCTCCGGCTGGTGCTGGGCATCTAGAATCAACGTAGGCATGCTACCCGGCCACTGCTAGTTGTGCGTTAGGTTTAGTTCATGGTCAGCTCAGTTCCCATCTTCCAAGAGCTAGTTCCTATATATGCTGATGCTATGTTCTCTTGCCATTGAGAACATGACAGTTTGACCGGCCCACTAAAGGGTTAAAATCCTTGGCTGAGACAGGAGAGAAATAAGAAGTCTGCTGAGAATTTTTTTTTTTTTTTTTTTTTTCTCCTTCTAATCTTTGAATGGCTCTGTGTCCACCTGTTTGTAATGGATCTTCAGAGTGTGACTGCAGGTTTGAATAATCTCGCCACGAAGGTACAAAATTTGCAAGACTTTGTTTGTCATGCACCTGTATCTGAGCCGAGAATTCCTTTGCCGGAATTTTTCTCGGGGAATAGATCTGGGTTTCAGAATTTTCGAAATAATTGCAAATTATTTTTGTCCCTGAAATTTCGCTCTGCCGGAGACCCTGCACAGCAGGTCAGGATTGTGATTTCCTTGCTCCGGGGCGACCCTCAAGACTGGGCTTTTTCATTGACACCAGGGGATCCTGCGTTGCTCAATGTGGATGCGTTTTTTCTGGCCTTGGGGTTGCTTTATGACGAACCTCATTTGGAGCTTCAGGCAGAAAAAACTTTGATGTCCCTATCTCAGGGGCAAGATGAAGCGGAAATTTACTGTCAAAGATTCCGTAAATGGTCTGTGCTTACTCAGTGGAATGAGTGCGCCCTGGCGGCGACTTTCAGAGAGGGTCTCTCTGATGCCATTAAGGATGTTATGGTGGGGTTCCCTGTGCCTGCGGGTCTGAATGAGTCCATGACAATGGCTATTCAGATCGATAGGCGTTTGCGGGAGCGCAAACCAGTGCACCATCTGGCGGTGTCCACTGAGAAGTCGCCAGAGAGTATGCAGTGTGATAGAATTCTGTCCCGAAGCGAGCGGCAGAATTTTAGACGGAAAAATGGGTTGTGTTTCTATTGTGGTGATTCTACTCATGTTATATCAGCATGCTCTAAGCGCACTAAAAAGCTTGATAAATCTGTTTCCATTTGCACCTTACCGTCTAAGTTTATTCTATCTGTGACCCTGATTTGCTCTTTGTCATCTATTACTACGGATGCCTATGTCGACTCTGGCGCCGCTTTGAGTCTTATGGATTGGTCCTTTGCTAAACGCTGTGGGTATGATTTAGAGCCTTTGGAGACTCTTATTCCTCTGAAGGGGATTGACTCCACCCCATTGGCTAATAATAAACCACAATACTGGACCCAAGTAACTATGCGTATTAATCCGGATCACCAGGAGATTATTCGCTTTCTGGTGCTGCATAATCTACATGATGATTTGGTGCTAGGATTGCCTTGGCTGCAATCTCACAACCCAGTCCTCGACTGGAAAGCTATGTCTGTATTGAGCTGGGGATGTAAGGGGGCTCATGGGGATGTACCTGTGGTTTCCATTTCATCATCTATTCCCTCTGAAATTCCTGAGTTCCTGTCTGACTATCGTGACGTCTTTGAAGAATCCAAGCTTGGTTCATTACCTCCGCACCGAGAGTGCGATTGTGCCATAGATTTAATCCCGGGTAGTAAATACCCAAAGGGTCGTTTATTTAATCTGTCTGTGCCTGAACATGCTGCTATGCGAGAATATATAAAGGAGTCCTTGGAAAAGGGACATATTCGTCCATCGTCATCTCCCTTAGGAGCCGGTTTTTTCTTTGTGTCAAAAAAAGACGGCTCTTTGAGACCATGTATCGATTATCGGCTTTTGAATAAAATCACTGTAAAATATCAATACCCATTGCCGTTGCTGACTGATTTGTTTGCTCGCATAAAGGGGGCCAAGTGGTTCTCTAAGATTGACCTTCGTGGGGCGTATAATTTGGTGCGTATCAGGCAGGGGGATGAGTGGAAAACCGCATTTAATACGCCCGAGGGCCACTTTGAGTATTTAGTGATGCCTTTTGGTCTTTCAAATGCTCCGTCAGTTTTCCAGTCCTTTATGCATGATATTTTTCGCGATTATTTGGATAAATTTATGATTGTGTATCTGGATGATATTCTGATTTTTTCGGATGACTGGGACTCTCATGTCCAGCAAGTCAGGAGGGTTTTCCAGGTTTTGCGGTCTAATTCTTTGTGTGTGAAGGGTTCTAAGTGTGTTTTTGGGGTACAGAGGATTTCCTTTTTGGGATATATTTTTTCTCCCTCGTCCATTGAAATGGATCCTGTCAAGGTTCAAGCTATTTGTGATTGGACGCAGCCCTCTTCTCTTAAGAGTCTTCAGAAATTTTTGGGCTTTGCTAACTTTTATCGTCGATTTATTGCTGGTTTTTCGGATATTGCTAAACCATTGACCGATTTGACTAAGAAGGGTGCTGATGTTGCTGATTGGTCCCCTGACGCTGTGGAGGCCTTTCGGGAGCTTAAGCGCCGTTTTTCCTCTGCCCCTGTGTTGCGTCAGCCTGATGTTGCTCTACCTTTTCAGGTTGAGGTCGACGCTTCTGAGATCGGAGCTGGGGCAGTGTTGTCGCAGAAAAGTTCTGACTGCTCCGTGATGAGGCCTTGTGCCTTCTTTTCCCGTAAATTTTCGCCCGCTGAGCGGAATTATGATGTTGGGAATCGGGAGCTTTTGGCCATGAAGTGGGCTTTTGAGGAGTGGCGCCATTGGCTTGAGGGGGCCAGACATCAGGTGGTGGTATTGACTGACCACAAAAACTTGATTTATCTTGAGACCGCCAGGCGCCTGAATCCTAGACAGGCGCGCTGGTCATTATTTTTCTCTCGGTTTAATTTTGTGGTGTCATACCTACCGGGTTCTAAGAATGTTAAGGCGGATGCCCTTTCTAGGAGTTTTGAGCCTGACTCGCCTGGTAACTCTGAGCCCACAGGTATCCTTAAGGATGGAGTGGTATTGTCAGCCGTTTCTCCAGACCTGCGGCGGGCCTTGCAGGAGTTTCAGGCGGATAGACCGGATCGTTGCCCACCTGATAAACTGTTTGTTCCTGATGATTGGACCAGTAGAGTCATCTCTGAGGTTCATTCTTCTGCGTTGGCAGGTCATCCTGGCATTTTTGGAACCAGGGATTTGGTGGCAAGGTCCTTCTGGTGGCCTTCCCTGTCACGAGATGTGCGAGGCTTTGTGCAGTCTTGTGACGTTTGTGCTCGGGCCAAGCCTTGTTGCTCTCGGGCTAGTGGATTATTGTTGCCCTTGCCTATTCCTAAGAGGCCTTGGACGCACATCTCGATGGATTTTATTTCAGATCTGCCTGTTTCTCAGAAGATGTCTGTCATCTGGGTGGTGTGTGACCGTTTCTCTAAGATGGTCCATTTGGTTCCTCTGCCCAAGTTGCCTTCTTCTTCCGAGTTGGTTCCTCTGTTTTTTCAAAATGTTGTTCGTTTGCATGGTATTCCTGAGAATATCATTTCTGACAGAGGGACCCAATTCGTGTCTAGATTTTGGCGGGCATTCTGTGCTAGGATGGGCATAGATTTGTCTTTTTCGTCCGCTTTCCATCCTCAGACTAATGGCCAGACCGAGCGGACTAATCAGACCCTGGAGACATATCTGAGGTGTTTTATGTCTGCTGACCAGGATGATTGGGTTGCTTTTTTGCCATTGGCGGAGTTCGCTCTCAATAATCGGGCCAGCTCTGCCACTTTGGTGTCCCCGTTTTTCTGTAATTCGGGGTTTCATCCTCGATTTTCCTCTGGTCAGGTGGAAACTTCGGATTGTCCTGGAGTGGATGCTGTGGTGGAGAGATTGCATCAGATCTGGGGACAGGTGGTGGACAATTTGAGGTTGTCCCAGGAGAAGACTCAGCTTTTTGCCAACCGCCACCGTCGTGTTGGTCCTCGGCTTTGTGTTGGGGATTTGGTGTGGTTGTCTTCTCGTTTTGTCCCTATGAGGGTCTCTTCTCCTAAGTTTAAGCCTCGGTTCATCGGCCCGTATAAGATATTGGAGATTCTTAACCCTGTTTCCTTCCGTTTGGACCTCCCTGCATCCTTTTCTATTCATAACGTTTTTCATCGGTCATTATTGCGCAGGTATGAGGTACCGGTTGTGCCTTCCGTTGAGCCTCCTGCTCCGGTGTTGGTTGAGGGTGAGTTGGAGTACGTTGTGGAGAAAATCTTAGACTCTCGTGTTTCCAGACGGAGACTCCAGTATCTGGTCAAGTGGAAGGGATACGGCCAGGAGGATAATTCTTGGGTGAATGCATCTGATGTTCATGCCTCTGATCTGGTTCGTGCCTTTCATAGGGCCCATCCTGATCGCCCTGGTGGTTCTGGTGAGGGTTCGGTGCCCCCTCCTTGAGGGGGGGGTACTGTTGTGAATTTGGATTCTGGGCTCCCCCGGTGGCTACTGGTGGAATTGAACTGGTGTTGTCATCTTCTCTGTTCACCTGTTCCCATCAAGATGTGGGAGTCGCTATATAACCTTGCTGCTCTGTTAGTTGCTTGCCGGTCAACAATGTTATCAGAAGCCTCTCTGTGCTTGTTCCTGCTCCTAGACAACTACTAGATAAGTTGGACTCTTGTCCATGTTTGTTTTTGCATTTTTGTTCCAGTTCACAGCTGAAGTTTCGTTACTGTGTCTGGAAAGCTCTTGTGAACAGGAATTGCCACTCTGGTGTTATGAGTTAATGCCAGAGTTTTAAAGTAATTCCTGGATGGTGTTTTGATAGGGTTTTCAGCTGACCATGAAAGTGTCCTTTCTGTCTTCTGCTATGTAGTAAGTGGACCTCAAATTTGCTAAACCTATTTTCATACTACGTTTGTAATTTCATCTTAATTCACCGCCAATACATGTGGGGGGCCTCTGTCTCCTTTCGGGGTATTTCTCTAGAGGTGAGCTAGGACTAATATTTTCCTCTGCTAGCATTATTTAGTCCTCCGGCTGGTGCTGGGCATCTAGAATCAACGTAGGCATGCTACCCGGCCACTGCTAGTTGTGCGTTAGGTTTAGTTCATGGTCAGCTCAGTTCCCATCTTCCAAGAGCTAGTTCCTATATATGCTGATGCTATGTTCTCTTGCCATTGAGAACATGACACATGTGCCTCTGAAGCCAGAGACACACTGACGTGTATGCGTGATGACGTTGGCTCTCACGAATCATGTTAAAACGGAATTTTAATATAATTTTTTTGACACATGTATTAATGGGTTATGCTATGGAACAGTGTTCCCCAACTCAAGTCCTCAAGAGCCACCAACAGGTCATATTTTCAGGATTGCCTTAGTTTTACACAGGTAACAATTGCATCACCTGGACAGGCAATAATTCCTTCATCTGTCCAATACTATGGAAAAGTAAAATTTTTTTATTACTTTTCCTTTTATGGGAATGCAGCGCCCCAGAGACCTGGTCGTTGCAGTAACATCGCTCTGCCACTAAGGGGAGTGATGGTACGACTGATGGCACCGAAGAAGTTCACCTGACCAGGTATCACAGGCACCAATACACTTCACCGTCTGGCCTCCAGGGGGAGCTAAGGGTACTATGCATTAGGCCACTCCTCACAATCTCACAATCTGGTAAAACTGGGGGTTGGATAGAAAGTGAGAGAGAAGCTGACTGGGTTGGAACCAGGCAACACCTAGTGAGAGAGGGGGTTGCTTGAGAAGATTCAGGGGGGTCCCTGTCAGGGGTGGGATCCTGACAGAGGCCTAGCGAACAGAACAGAACGTTACGGAACCGCGCCTGCACTGATTTGCGGCGGTATCTTAAGAAAGGACAAGAAGCGAGGTTTATTGTGGAGAAGTGAGAAACGAGATCACAGCAAAAAAGGAGATAATACCAGTAGGAGTCGTGCCCCGAGATCAGCAACATCCTACTGAGGCGCGTAGCCGGTGGCCGGAACGCCGAGGAAGTATTGGGCTCCAAGCATTACTTCAAACAGCGGCAGGACAGTTAATTATAGGTTGGCTGTCTCACCTAAATCACCTAAGCAGACATAGGGGGCAACTGTGGGAGAGGGGTGTCACTAGGGTCCCGGAAGAACTCCAGGACTACCCGTCATACAGGTGCGTCCTAGCCATATCATCTGGGGGACGGAGAAGAACATCAGAATAGAAACGAGAGTTGTGAGAAAGAACATCAGAACAGACACAACAGTTGTGAGGACTATCTCGTGGTGCTCAGCAGGGAAGTACTACAACACACAGGCGCTAGAAGGTAGGCACTGATTTCCACCTGTGAAGGGAACTCTGGATGTGCCTTCGGACCGGCCGGTCTCAGCCTGCCCGGTTCGCAGTGCTCCAGATTGCGGATCCTGAAGCCTGCAGTAAAGAGGTAAAGAGACTGCAACCCTATGTCTTCGTTATTTCCTCGCACCACGCACCACCACCTTTAATTGGACGCCCCTTAGCAGGGTCACGGACCGGGTCAGGCCACCGTGACAACCCCAAGACCGAGACTGAGAGGCCCGGTACCGAGTGCCCCGCGGCCCTGCGTCTGGGGGCGCGCTCCAGGAACATTCTTGGAAAACTTATTGCTACAATTTTTTTCTAATAATTATTTAAGTTGTGAACATTTCATTAGAAAACCCAATTCAGAGCATGATCTCACTGCAAAAAAAAGTAGTCAAGGCGGTAGATTTACATCACTATAAAATACAGTTAAAACACTGAGCTCCTACTGTATTTCACACATGTGGATGACATTTATGAATATGCAACGTAAATTCTGAAGAATACTTATTATATAACTGAATATTCATGAAGCAATGAACAGTGTAGAGTCTGCCCATAGCTACCCAGCATGCTTATTCCTTCTGCACAATGTGATCTGTTTATTCCCTGTTTTAAATATATCTTCAGAAGATGAGGTTAACCCTTCAGGGTGTAAGGCTACCAAACCAAGACAGAAGGTGTCAACAGTCAGAAGGACAATGGAAGCATAGTAGGGGGTTACAGGGACGCATGCTGCATCCCATCTGCTCTGCTCCCAGTACCATTAATAATGCAGGTGGATTAATGGAATATACAGGGTGAGAGTGATGGGTTTAATGGATAATCAGAAGACAAAGCTCGTTAGTGAAAGATCTTCTCCAAGGACCCCTCAGTCTCTCATACAGGATCCATATATATGACTAAAGAGGCGGAGGCTTCCTGTCCATTGATTGATATAATTCACATCATATCTAGGAACCTTTTTTACTTAACTCATGTGACTGCAAGAAAAAGGAAACAGCAAAAAAAGAAAAAGGAACATATAAGCATTTAGGGTGGTGTGTGCCATTTCTTAGGATCTTGTTAATTTGCAACTATGAAATAACACAAGCTGTGAATAGCTATGGGTACATAAGAATTCTAATTGTGTAGCAAGAAAATATACCCTTAATTTATCAGAATATCAGATAAAATATAACCTTTAATATTAAACCTCTAAAAACATGAAACAGCCACAAACAATTATACACAAACAACACTTAACCGTGCACTCTATGTCACCCTAAGTACAGATTGTCCTAATAAATTCTACCTGTCAGCGGAGGTTGGCACCCTAAACATGAAAAACGAGAGTGGCGCCCCCACTCCTCGACGGCTTGCCCTATGACTCCTTACTTGCACACTAGTTGTAGTGTTTCAGACAAGTTTACAGTCATGCATGACAGGAAGATATAAAGGACAACAAAGCCATTCTTTGATAAGGCAAAAATAATGAAGGGTGCTAGGACACGGACACAAACAGTGGTGCAAAACTAAAAAGTGCTTGTGAAGAACAAAAAGGTGAAAAAACACTAATGCTGTCCACTAGTTTTTTGCCTGCCTAGCCTGTGGGGGTTGGCACCCTACTTTTCAGCGGATATGGCGCCCCCACTCGGCGGCGGCTGTCCCTAAGCTGACCCTCCTGATGATTAGGTGTCAACTTGACAAAAGATGTGAATAATTATGCCCCAGGTGAAACTATTGGAGAAAAGTCTCACACCTTAGAAATATGGACTAAAAAGCAGCGCTCAAATGATGATGTTTTATACGGCAGCTACCTAATAAACATAGCTTGACAGCAAAAGATGTAAACAAGATACTTATGGTTGATGTGGAAAGACACGCCTCAACGCGTTTCACCGAATTGGATCATCAGGAGGCCATGATATGTGGATGCTCCGCTGACAGGTAGAATTTATTAGGACAATCTGTACTTAGGGTGACATAGAGTGCACGGTTAAGTGTTGTTTGTGTATAATTGTTTGTGGCTGTTTCATGTTTTTAGAGGTTTAATATTAAAGGTTATATTTTATCTGATATTCTGATAAATTAAGGGTATATTTTCTTGCTACATAATTTGCAACTATCTACAACTTCAGAGAGACTTCTTCTTCCAATAATTCACTTAATCTAGTTTATCAGAGTGATTTACTATGGATTTATCTCTCTGTACTGCAATGTGATGCAGCTGGCAAACCATGCCTGCCAACCCTTGCAAAATGAAAACCATATCTTCAATAATGTGACTCGTGAAGTTTATGCTTATCTAATCACAATGTCCAACTCTCTGGAGTTTTCAACTCAAACATTAAGAAGTAGTACATTAAAATTATTGCAATTTCAGTGTCTTAACTATCAGTAGTGGTATACTTACTTCACACTCTTCCCTGTGTGGGTTCTTGGGCACTGCCATGTGCCTTGATTGTCAGTCTACAGTTGCAGTTGATTGTTGGTGATCTTCACATATCAACATATAACAGTATGTAGGCTGTATCATCATTTTGAGAAAAGACGTATAAAACAATACAATAATTTGTAGAGCACTGCCACAGGTGTATAATCATAGTATTTTCTTACAACAGATACTCACAGACAGTAGAAGATCCATGTGGGTCACATATTTTTTTTTTAATATTGTACAACTGAGGGCAATTCTAGTTTTTCACAACTGCACATTCATTTTTGGTGCCATAAACCCAGTCTCATCAACTAGCCAAATTCCTTTTATCTTTTACTAATATAGGAGCCAAAGTGTTAAGGTCCCACATACATGATGGCTTTCGGTCGAATTATGCTTTGGCCAATCATTTGGCCGACAGACATCTTGACCATATCTGCCATATTAGTGCTCCTGTGTTCATCTCCAGGAGTAGTCGTCAGTCCAAAACTAGAAATGATGCACTAAAATTTTCCCAGATGATCTGTTGGTCAGCGCCCCCATACACATTAGAGTACACACTGGCTAAACTGATCAATATTTGCTTGTGTGGCAGACATTAGCCTAATGTGTAAGAGGGGGGATAATTCTACTTTTCATAGCTGAAATTTAGGAGAACTCAGTCTTGTAAAATAATGTTTTGATGTTTTTTAAAGCAGCACTGCAGCCTTTTGCTTTTTGTGCTAGATTCAAGTCATATATTCACCTTTTTTCGTCACCGCTGTGTCTTGTGACCGCAACTTTTGACTGGCTGGAAATCAAAAGTTACGTCACAAGTGCTCAATGCAAGTCTGTAATAGGCAGAACAAGGCTCTCATAGTCTTGCATTGAAAAGTGACCTCAGGCTCTCCCCAGCAAACACAGGTCACAAACTGCCGGAGACTGATGATAACAGTGGTAACAGAAGGTGAAGACGGGGACAGGTGAGAATAATACTCAGGTCAGGGACCTTAGATTAGCAGCACCACTCCAGCTCTGCAATAAAAAAAACCCACTGAAGTGGTGCTTTAATCCAGGTAAGATATTTATTTTTAATTAGATAAGCAATTGTGTGTTACAAATGACAATATATCAAATCCTAAATGCATACAGGCGTAATCCATTCCAAGCAATTTGGTAATTCACCTCTTAAAGAACCCAACATACATATGAATTTAATACCCACAAACCTAACAGTACAGTCTCACCCTTCTGCTGACTCGCCTGGATTAGAGCAGTTGCAACTTTGGGGGTTCCAGGGCCAACTACCCCTCCAGTGGCACCCTGCTTTTGGCAGACACCCACAGAGAGGAGGCAATGACAAGCTTATGAAGCTGACTATCCATTGAGGTACTTGGCAATGTGACCAGTTGTCCCAACCTAACTTCTCCGAATGTCTCCATGAGGTCAGGTGACAGGATGGTTCCAACCTGGCTTCTCCAAATGTCTACATGGATTCAGTGATGATCAATGGATCAGATCTGTATCCCTTCATCTGGGGCCATGGTCCCATAAGCTGATTTCCTGTAAAGTATTTCAAATATGTATGCCTCCCGTTTGCAGCTGTCCTGTAGAGTCTGTGTCCTTCAGGCCATCATCCACAGTCAGGGGGATGGTGGGTGAGGTCAACTCTCATTGTTCCAGTATTCAATCAATTTGCATAGCTTATCCCTCAACACAAATTCCCAAAAAACTGCAAGAAAAGATGACATAAAGCAACATTATTTATATTATTTATTGCGGTGCCAGTTCTCCTTGGTTCCTCAAATTCGTCTATTTTGGGGGGTTTTCCCCCTATTTAAACTTTGGCACACAAGACTATTATATCCTACCTTGATATAATTGAATGATATTTATATTCTTTTTTTATTTTTTATCTAGTTACCCATCATTTTACCTTGATGCTAAGTAGGGAATGTGATCAACATTTTAGAGGAATATGGGAAACGGGTTTAATGTAATGCTCTCAAATTATTTTGAAAATGATCATTGAACACAATAAGGCTTTGTTGATGGAACTCAAGGATAAGATCAGTAAATATGAAGTCAGACCTAACACTTTTGCTAAGGCTACATTGGTACAACCTTTTTTTTTTTTACAAAACTTAAGGACACTATGGACTGTTATGAAAAGAATATAATCATGGGCAGGGTCAGGCTGGAGCATCTTGGGACTACCAGAGAAAATCATTCTTGGGGCCCACTATGTAGCTCCATAGAAATAAATACAAGAACACAAATTGTGCACTAATATCAGGGTATAATATAAGGTATTACACATCTTAATGATTTAGCAGGGGTTGGGGTAGCCTCCCTCATAGAATATATTGTAGCCCCCTCATAGAATATAATGTAGCCCCCTCATAGAATATAATGCAGCCCTCATATCGTATAAGGCAGCCCCCTCATAGAATATAATGTAGCCCCATGCGGCCCTCATATAGTATAATGCAGCCCCTCACATAGAATATAATGCAGCCCCCCATACTATACAATGCAGTCCTACAGTATTCTGACTACCACGTACTCACTTGCTCACTGATATATACTGTATTTTTCGGACCATAAGATGCATCTAGGCTTTAGAGGAGGAAAATAGAAAAAAAATGAAGTAAAAAATGTGGTCAATTCTGTACTAATATCCCCCATCCTGGTATATATATGTTTCCAATCCAGGTATACATAGTCCCCTCATCACCATCCTGGTATGCATAGCCCCCTCATCCCTATCCTGGTATGCATGGTCCCCTCATCCCTATCGTGGTATGACCCCCTCATCACCATTCTGCTATGCATCACCCCCATCCACATCTTGGTATATATTGTTCCCTCATCCCTATCCTGGTATGCATGGTACCCTCATTCCCATTCTGGTTTACATGACCCCCTCATCCCTATCCTGGTATGAATGGCCATAATCCCCTTCCTGATATACATTGTCCCCTCATCCCCATCCTGATATGCATGGCCCCCTCATCCCTATCCTGGTATGCATGTCCCCTCATCCCTATCCTGGTATGAACGGCCCCCTCATCCCTATCCTGGTATACATGGCCCCTCATCCCTACACTGGTATGCATGTCCCCTCATCCCTATCCTGATATGCATGGCCCCCTCATCCCTATCCTGGTATGCATGTCCCCTCATCCCTATCCTGGCATGAATGGCCCCCTAATCCCCATCCTGGTATGCATGGTCCCCTCATCCCTATCCTGGTATGCATGTCCCCTCATCCCCATCCTGGTATGAATGGCCCCCTCATCCCCATCCTGGTATGCATGGTCCCCTCATCCCTATCCTGGTATGCATGTCCCCTCATCCCTATCCTGGCATGAATGGCCCCCTAATCCCCATCCTGGTATGCATGGTCCCCTCATCCCTATCCTGGTATGCATGTCCCCTCATCCCCATCCTGGTATGAATGGCCCCCTCATCCCCATCCTGGTATGCATGGTCCCCTCATCCCTATCCTGGTATGAATGGCCCCCTCATCCCTATCCTGGTATGCACTCCCCCCACATCCTGGTATAAACGGCCCCATCCCCATCCTGGTATGCATGGCTCCCATCAAAAAAACATTAAAAAAACATAAACCATTCTACTTACCTTCCCTGCACTCCCTCACAGCGTCCTGTTCTGATGCCAGCAGCTGATTTCAGCTTGTAAGCAGTGCATGACAGTAATGTCTTGTGCTGCTTACAAGTGGAGGATAGCTGCCGGAATATTCACTGCAGGCTCAGGAGGAGCCGAAACGTTGCCCAGGACATGTGGGGCTGAATAACGCTTTTTTCACCTTGAAAATGTTGGAGTGCTGCCTTCATTTTTCTTCTACCTCCCAGACCAGTGATGCTCCTCTTATTTTGGCTCTGTGTGCCCAGACGGTCCGTTATGTTATGTCGCCAATCATCATTTCATGGCATGAGTTCACACTGATGAAATACCAAAGTCTGAAGCCAAACATTGACCGCCATACTTCACAGAGCAGCGCTGATTGTGGAAATAAATATTTCATTATTTTATGTGATGATTCAGAAGGCATTGTATAGCAGTAGACAACCCCCTTTAAAGGGAAGGTGACTAGTGTTGAGCATTCCGATACCGCAAGTATCGGGTATCGGCCGATACTTGCGGTATCGGAATTCCGATACCGAGATCTGATACTTTTGTGGTATTGGGAATCGGTATCGGAAGTTTCCAGTGTATGGTTCCCAGGGTCTGAAGGAGAGGAAACTCTCCTTCAGGCCCTGGGATCCATATGAATGTGTAAAATAAAGAATTAAAATAAAAACTTATGATATACTCACCTGTCCGGAGGCCCCTGGACATCACCGCTGGTAACCGGCAGCCTTCTTTGTTTAAAATGAGCGCGTTCAGCACCTTCCATGACATCACGGCTTCTGATTGGTCGCGTGCCGCTCATGTGACCGCCACGCGACCAATCACAAGCCGCGACGTCATCCCTCAGGTCCTAAATTCCCTTCTAGGAATTTAGGACCTGAGGGATGACGTCACGGCTTGTGATTGGTCGCGTGAGCGGTCACATGGGCGGCCGCGACCAATCACAAGCCGTGACGTCATCTAAGGCCCTGAACGCGCTCATTCTTAAGAAGGAAGGCTGCCGGAAAGAAGCGGGGCACTTCCGAGGGTGAGTATATACCTAATAGGAATATACTCACCCTCGGCTTCTTTCCAGCAGCCTTCCTTCCTAAGAATGAGCGCGTTCAGGGCCTTAGATGACGTCACGGCTTGTGATTGGTCGCAGCCTGACCGCCACGTGACCAATCACAAGCCGTGACGTAATTCTCAGGTCCTAAATTCCTAGAATTAGGAATTTAGGACCTGAGAATTACGTCACGGCTTGTGATTGGTCGCGTGGCGGTCACATGGGCGGCCGCGACCAATCAGAAGCCGTGACGTCATGGAAGGCCCTGAACGCGCTCATTTTAAGCAAAGAAGGCTGCCGGTTACCAGCGGTAAGGTCCAGGCTGCGTCGGAGAGGTGAGTATATCAATATTTTTTATTTTAATTCTTTATTTTACACATTAATATGGATCCCAGGGCCTGAAGGAGAGTTTCCTCTCCTTCAGACCCTGGGAACCATCAGGGATACCTTCCGATACTTGAGTCCCATTGACTTGTATTGGTATCGGGTATCGGATCAGATCCGATACTTTGCCGGTATCGGCCGATACTTTCCGATACCGATACTTTCAAGTATCGGACGGTATCGCTCAACACTAAAGGTGATATAAAAACAAATTTTTTTCCAGCGATTGAAAAAATTAATGTTTAAATTTTCTTAAAAAATATTATCATTTGTTTATAATTTAGTAAAATATGAAAAATAATTTTAAAAGGTTTGGCATTTCCACTTTTAAACACTAGGGAGAGCAGCTAATGAAATTTGACAAAAACCTAGTGTACAACTAGCTCACATTACTGCACTGCAGTAATTATGGGCGGAGTCTGCTGACGTGTGTGATGTCTCCTCTCCTCCCCTTCTAGGTGTTTGCTAAGGGATAAGAGAGGATGATATTCAGGAACCCAGTGAGCAGCCATTTTGTTGGTGACTGCAGAGTAAGGCTGCCGTCACACTAGCAGTATTTGGTCAGTATTTTACCTCAGTATTTGTAAGCCAAAACCAGGAGTGGAACAAATAGAGGAAAAGTATAACAGAAACATATGCACCACTTCTGCATTTATCACCCACTCCTGGTTTTGGCTTACAAATACTGAGGTAAAATACTGACCAAATACTGCTAGTGTGACGGCAGCCTTATACTGACAAGTAGTCAGTCACCGAGGATGGCAGGCAGCAAGGATTCTGGGAGATATGTGGTGGAGGGAGCAGGGTGACAGCAGCACAGAGTATTTCAGGAGAGCAGTGTGCAGGTCTATGGGGGGCACCCTGTTCGGTGCGCAGAGCAGCCAGGGATTGTACATAGAGCGCTGTCTTTTATACACATGGATAGACCGTCTGCTTGTCTGCTCCACAGAAATCCAGGAAACATTTCTGTGGATTGATGGCCTGTTCTGATCCAGACTTTGCATGCAGACCCCATTCCCCTCCTCAGATCCTGTCTTCTCCATCGTGTCCTGGCGATGTGTGAAAGCGAGGCGACAGGCGAAGTCTGGGTGATGCTGGGAAGGAAATGTAGCCATATAGTAACGATAAACATGAGACGCCTCGCTTCAGCTGCCTCACCAGCCCTCCCCTGACTGCACCTAACTGGAGGTCATGTTGCCCCCTCTATTACCCAAGACCCGCGTGCAGGTGCTCAACCAGAACAACCCTAGAATGGGTCCACTTTATGAAGATAATACTGCCATAGTGTTCTCACATAATACCGCCATATATATCACACATAATACTGTCCTATAGTTCTCACATAATACCATCATATAGATCGCAAATAATGACGCCATAGTGTTCTCACATAATACCGACATATAGATCTCACATAATACCGCCATATAGATCACACATAATACCGCCATATAGATCTCACATAATACCGCCATATAGATCACACATAACGGGGGAGAGGAGTGCATAGGAGAGGATTAGATACACAGCTCAGCAGTCAGTATCACACAGGACAGTAGTAGATACACAGCTCAGTCAGTATCATACAGGATAGGATTAGATACATGGCTCAGCCTTCAGTATCGCAAAGGACGGCATTAGATACACAGCTCAGCAGTCAATATCACACAGGGGAGGATTAGATACACATCTCTGCACAGTAACACAGAATAGGATTAGATACACGGCTCAGCAGACAGTATCACACAGGATAGGATTAGATACACGGCTCAGCAGACAGTATCACACAGGAGAGGATTAGATACACAGCTCAGTCAGTATCACACAGGAGAGGATTAGATACACGGCTCAGCAGACAGTATCACACAGGAGAGGATTAGATACACGTCTCAACAAAGTATCACACAGGAGAGGATTAGATACACAGCTCAGTCAGTATCACACAGTATAGGATTAGATGCATGGCTCAGCAGACAGTATCACACAGAAGAGGATTAGATACACAGTCAGCACAGTAACACACATGGGAGGAGATATACTGCTCAGAGTCAGCACCACAAAGGATAGGATTAGATTCCCTCTCCCCCTCCCCACTGATACTTACTTCACTGCTCTGCTGTTGAGTCCTTTCTCCCTCCCGTCCTTGGTCTCCTCCTTCTCCTCCTATAACCGCAGGGCTCCTGCGATTATACTGGGAAACTGGAGCTCACAGCACACTGTGAGCTCCAGGAAGATGGCGCTGATCTCCTGCCTCTGCTGTGGTGTGGACGGCCCAGGGATCGTGGCCAGATCACAGCAGGGAGCAGCTCAATGTAAACTATATGGTCGGACGCCGACTGCAGATGTCTATGCCCAGGGCTGCCGTATTTGCAGAGTGTAAGTGTCGTGCAGCTACACTTACACTCCCGCAAAGCAAAATGGCGGCGCTCAGTGGCTGAAAAAAAAATTAATAATAAAAAAAATGTTAACGTTAAAAAATGTAAATTTGTATTAAAAATAATTGTTTATATAAACAATCATTTTTAATACAAAAAATAAAATGCGGCACCTTCCCTTTAACCTCCATAGTAAGTCATGCATTGAATTAATCTCTGAACTAGAGAACTAAGTCTCATTTAGGCAAGAAAAAGGTTAAAAGGTGCAAAACTAGAGGCAGAATTGATCAAATGCTAATTGATCAAATGCTAATTTATTGTGTGCACAATAATTAGGAAATATCTGTAGACAGATTTTTCAAACGTTTTATGAACTGATGAGATGAGAGCGACTCATGACGGACCAGATGGTTGGGCCTGTGGCTGGATCTCCACTTAAACTGAGATGCCAACAAGGTGGAGGTGGGTTGCTATTATTAACCTCTTTTGCAATTTTCAAACTTTTAATTTTTAGTCCACCAGGGGGAGCTATGCTTTTATTTATTAGGGCACTCTTCACACTTCGCTAAAACTAGTGGCCTGGATAGGAAGTTAGGCAGTTGCTGGCTGAGCTTCGGCTCAGGTAGTTGGTCCCTGACAGGGGTGGGATCCTGTCAGAGGCCTAGACAGAGGGACACGGAGCTGCGCCTGCCCCACGTGCCACAGTTCCTAAGAAAGGACACGAACAGAGAACTGTATTGTAGACAGTGAGAAAGAAGTTGTAGCAAAAGGAGTGAAAACCAGAAGGAGTTCTGCCCTGCACAGGCTGCCTCCTTCTGAGGCGCAGGATCCGGTAGCCGGAACACCGAGGGAGCAACAGTCCTTTATGCCTTGCTCCAGAGACCGGCAGGACAGCTAATTGCAAGTTACTGATCCGCCCCATACCCAGGAGGCAAGGTGGCACCCACGAGAGGCCGGGGCGTGCTAGAGTCCCTGTAAAAAGCCTCAGGTCACCGGTCATACGGGTTTGTCCTATCCATCTGGGGGACAGAGAGAGACGTAACATCTAGAACATCTACAACAGTTGTGAGGACCTTATGAGAGGCTCAGCAATAAGGTACTACAACACCCAGGCGCTAGAGGAAGGCTACTGATTTCCACCTGGATAAGGGGACTCTGGATTTGCCTCCAAACCAGCCGGACTCTGCCTGTCCTGTGATCTGGTGCTCTGGACTGTGGATGCTGAAGTCTTCAGTAAAAAGGTAAAGAGACTGCAACCTTGTGTCCTCGTTCTTCGCTGCGCCTTACACCATTCACCATCCACCATCTATACACTGGGAAGCCCTGGGGACATACTTCACCTGTGGGAAGGTATACCATCTAGCTGCCATAACATCACCCCAGCAGACCCCTTAAAGCAGTGTCGGTCACCCTGACCGAATACCACAGGTGGCGTCACGAACATATCCCTTTAAAGACCTTTACCTTTTACAACGGATGTCCCGAGGGCCACGGACCGGGTCAGCCACCGTGACATCCCCCGAGAACCGAAGGACCCGTTTCCGAGTACCCATAGCCCTTGGGGGCGCTCCAATCTTTTGACGTCACGAACAGGATCTACTTAAGCCTGAAAAATCAGGTCATGTGTGCCTTGAGACTGTTCCAGAATTGTGCTTGAACTGTGATTTACTGAAAGGACTGTATATTGCAAAAGACCGCCAAAACCGCCGCCATTACAGTGCCACGAGGAGCGCAGAAGAAGAAGAAGGGTGTGCCGTCGTGAGCGTGAACTAACTGAGAGCGCGAAAAATAACGGCCGCCCAGTCTAAATATCTCTGTACCTTGAGGACGTGTCCGTCAGCAGCCGAGATCCGCCTCCTGATCCTCAATGGCAGACGGAGACAAAGAAAAATAAACTGCCCCCGGGGGAGAGAGCGGGAAAAAGACCAGGAAGGAGCCAGCCACGAGGACGACGCCATGGCCAGCCACCCGGAACCAGAGCATGGGGTCGGAGCAGAGGACTCCCTCAGCCACCTGGAGAGACACCGCAGCCAGGCATCACCCGCTGGCCCTGACTTCCTGCAGGCCGGTGTGGAGGAGCTAATTGACCAGCTCCTGCAGATGCGGCTGAGCACTAAGGCCCCATGCCGGATGACGCCTGCGAAGGATCCACCAGCGCCACCTCCAACACCGCTCCCTGCTTCGCTTCCAGAGCCGCTGCCCGCACCGCTGCAGATGCCGCCGCCAGTGAAACCGACCGGCACCGAGGACATCGATGCGGCAGGTAAGGACGTAGACTCTGCCCCGGTGACCGAGGGACTGCTGATAGGCCCCGTAGCAGCGCCACCTCCCCGCGGTACCAGCAGGCTCCAACATCTTGAACCTTGGGACCAGTCCACAGGAATAGAGCAATTCATGAAGGCCCCAATTGCGCCCGCCACCCTGCCGGGTGAGCTATATGCGGAGCGAACTGTTTACCGATGGGTCATCCCAGGCCCTGACCTCATGGGGTTCCCCGGGACCACTAAACAGAAGGGAGAAACCATAGAGGTCCTAAGTTGGGAGGACTACCAGTCCCAGCTTGCCTGCAAGTGGGAGGAGAAGGAGGAAAGACATCAGGCCCAGCACAGAGCCTTTGACAAGCAGGATCTACAGGTTAAAGCCCAGGCCCGCAAGGACTGCACCGCTAACTAGGCCCTGCGTAAGCAGGGCACAGTGGTCACCTTCAAGCTACAAGGAGGATGGGGCTTTATAAAAGAACAGGGACTCTACGCAGAAATTTTTGTGAACAGGAGGGACGTGGAATCTCATCTCTGGGAAGGACATCCAAATAGAGACCTGTATCCAGGAGACTGTCACCTCCACCAGGCACTTTGGTGAAAAGGGTTGGTTTGCTCTAAATGTTCACAAGCGCAGAGATCCTAAGACACACAGCTCTAACACGCCAGCTATGCCTTCCCCTGTGACAACAGCACCACCTTGTGTCAAAACAACTGCCACTACAACCACCACTACTGTCACCCCTACTGCACCTTTACAAGGACCACAGTGTGTACTGTTACCACCACAGAAACTGCGGTAACTACAGAACCAACTCCAACTGTAACCTGTGCCAAGGTTACTCCAGAACAGAACTCAGTCGGCACTCAGACCCCCATCTGGAGTGAGGGAGCCCCATATGTAGCACCTGGTAGCCACCAGTATCCAAAGGGGCTACCTCCACCAGTGCTACCTCCAGAACTGCAGTAAGACCCACAAAACTTGAACTGACTGTAAATAGTTCTTTAACTCTTTTCCTGCTCTAAACCCGTCCAGGGTTATTTCTTAAAGGGGTCACACATTAAAGGGATCCTGTGTTTTGCACAAGTTGCTTTATTCTAAAGAACATTTAAATCATGGACGGTGAATGATTCACAAACTGTCTTGTAAATAGTTTGCACCTTCTTAAAGGTGCTTCCTACTGGTTTTACAACGGAGGCTTTTACAGAGACTGCCTCCAATAGAAACTGTTATTAATCTTGTTGTAAGAATTGCTTTGCTTTTCAGACCTGAAGAAAAACCCGTTGGTGTGGCAGAATTCGGGGTCAGGATACACGTCTTGTAGCCCGCCCAAGACCAACGTTGGGGGTTCGTAACAGGTCCGTCACATCACGTCACCTGTGTTGCTAAATTGACTTGATTAATGATGTGATTGATACTTTGCACTACCTCAGAAAAGACTTGAGTTTGCCCTTAAAGGAAATGTTAAACTGTTGTATTTGAAAGAGTTAATATGATAGAGTTAAGTTTACATAGTCGATAGTATGTAGCCAATATTATAGAGTTAAAGTTAGATAGTCTGATATGATGTACTTTGAATAAATTGAGAAAAATGCAGTGAGCCCATGGGGGTTGATAGACTGATCTGCAACTGAATAAAGTAAGCCCGTGGGGGTTGGTTAAAATTTTGCACTTGGAAAAGAATAAAGAAAAATGTTGCGTTGCACTTTAAAAGTTTTAAGAGATAGTATGCCTGTACGGGTAATTGTGTTTCATAGCTAGTTAATAACTGTTTCCTACTTGACTTAAAGTCGCGCGCAAAATGTAAATATGTTTTTGTTTGCAACGTTCAAGTGTCCTCACCTCCCATAAAGGGAAGCAACAGTTAAATTAACTTGTTTTATAGCATTAAAAAAATTGCATGTCTTTTTGCTGATGTGTTGTTGTTTTCTTTTCCCAGTCCCGGAGTATTGAATTTAATGGGGGGGGGGGAGTGCAGTGCCCCAGGGTCCTGGTCGTTGCAGTAATATCATTCTCCTCTAGGGGGAGTGATGTTACGTTTGGAGGCAATAAAGGAGATCTCTTTACCAGGTACCACAAGCATACAACGCATTTCATACTCCAGTCCACCAGGGGGAGCTATGCTCCTGTTTATTAGGGCACTCTTCACACTTAGGTAAAACTGGTGGCCTGGATAGGAAGTTAGAAAGTTGCTGGCTGAGCTTCGGCTCAGGTAGTTGGTCCCTGAGTGAGAAAGAAGTCGTAGCAAAAGGAGAGGATACCAGAAGGAGTTCTGCCCTGCACAGGCTGCCTCCTTCTGAGGCGCAGGATCCGGTAGCCGGAACACCGAGGGAGCAACAGTCCTTTATGCCTTGCTCCAGAGACCGGCAGGACAGCTAATTGCAAGTTACTGATCCGCCCCATACCCAGGAGGCAAGGTGGCACCCACGAGAGGCCGGGGCGTGCTAGAGTCCCTGTAAAAAGCCTCAGGTCACCGGTCATACGGGTTTGTCCTATCCATCTGGGGGACAGAGAGAGAGACATAACATCTAGAACATCTACAACAGTTGTGAGGACCTTATGAGAGGCTCAGCAATAAGGTACTACAACACCCAGGCGCTAGAGGAAGGCTACTGATTTCCACCTGGATAAGGGGACTCTGGATTTGCCTCCAAACCAGCCGGACTCTACCTGCCCTGTGATCTGGTGCTCTGGACTGTGGATCTGAAGTCTTGTGTAAAAAGGTAAAGAGACTGCAATCTTGTGTCCTCATTCCTCACTGCGCCTTACACCATTCACCATCCACCATCTATACACTGGGAAGCCCTGGGGGCATACTTCACCTGTGGGAAGGTATACCATCTAGCTGCCATAACATCACTCCAGCGGACCCCTTAAAGCAGAGTCGGTCACCCTGACCGAATACCACAGGTGGCATCACGAACATATCCCTTTAAAGACCTTTCCCTTTTACAACGGACATCCCGAGGGCCACGGACCGGGTCAGCCACCGTGACATCCTCCCGAGAACCGAAGGACCCGGTTCCGAGTACCCCTAGCCCTTGGGGGCGCTCCACATGGATCCATCCTTATTCTGGTATGCATGGATCCATCCTTATTCTGGAATGATTGTCCCATCCCAGTCCTGGTATGCACGGTCCCATTCTTATTCTGATATGATTGATTGGCCCCATCCTGTTCCTGGTATGATTGATTGATTGGCCCCATCCCCTTGCTGGTATGATTGATTGGCCCCATCCAGTTCCTGGTATGATTGATTGGTCCCATCCCCTTGCTGGTATGATTGGCCCCATCCCAGTCCTGGTATCCATGGCCCCATCAAGAAAGATTTAAAAAAAAACCTTTACTCTTACCTTCCTCCACTCCCTCGCAGTCCTGCTCTGGTGCCAGCAGCTGCTTAATGCTAAGAATATTAATTTATCTTAAGTATCGGCACACGTGATCACCGGCAGCAGGAAGCAGTCGGCTGACAGTGCGCAGTACTGAAGAGAAATGGATACTCACCGCGATCTCTGATGAACACCCAGTCAGTATTACGGCAGCTGTGCTCTGCTTGTGAGCAGCGCATGATGTCCCTGCAATGTGCTGCTTACAAGCATTAAGCAGCTGCTGGAACAGGAGCAGGACGCTGCGACTGCGAGGGAGCGGAGGAAGGTAAGAGTAAAGGTTTGTTTTTTTTAATCTTTGCTGATGGGGCCATAGATATCAGGACAGGGATGGGGCCAATTATACCAGCAAGAGGATGGGGCGAATCAATCATACCAGGATGCCAGGAAGAAACGAATATTCATTGCCCTCCACGCCCATGGGCATGGAATGCAGAGCATATTCATTTCTGCCTCGGTGACCCGCTGCTCCTCCGAAGCCACTCCTCCACCTCCCCACCACAGCCAGAGCCAATATATCCGGACTATAAGATGCACCCCCCATTTTCCTCCACATTTTGGGAGGAAAAAGGTGCGTCTTATAGTCCGAAAAATACGGTTAGTCCCTCTCATACTCACCTTCTGACATCTTCATCAATATTCAGCACCAATCCGGTCTTACGGTGCCATCTTGTAAGCACAGCTTCTGACTGGCAGCTTATGACTCAGCTTATGACTTCTAGCCAGTCTACCTTTTCGTCGTGGCAGGCTTAAAAAATGTTTGGGTCACAACAAAGGCTCATGGCTATGTATGTGATATAGTATTAATGTGTGATTGATGAGGACATGGTGCAGGAGTTTTCCAAGAGTGAGAGGTGGGACTGTGGAAGGTTCGAGGGGTGGAAGTGTAGCTGGGTGGAGCCTGGGCAGAGTCTCAAGAGGGCCCCAACATTTTGACAGTATGGGGCCCTGAAATTCCTAGTGGCAGCCCTGTTAATGAGTGTCTGCAGGTAACAGTGAAGCATGGAGGAGGTTTATTGCAAGTTTGGAGCTGCATTTCAGGAAATGGAATTGGGGATTTGGTCAAGAATAATGGTGTTTTGAATGCTGAGACCTACAAGCAGAAAATTATCCATTATGCAATACTATCAAGGAGGCATTTGATTGGTTCCAAATCCATTCTGCATCAGGACAACAGCTCCAAACATACAGCCAATCTCATTAAGATCTATCTTTAGATAAAGAGGAACAAGGAGTTCTGGAAGTGATGGTATGGCCCCCACAGAGCCCTGATTTAAACATCATCATATGGGATTACACAAGAAGACAGGAGGATTCGTGCAAGTCTATATCCACAGAAGACTTGTGGTTAGTTCTCCAAGATGTTTGGAACAAGTTCCCTAAAATAGTTAATGTTGGTTTGAGGACAAAGGGTGGTCACACCAAATACTAATTTGATTTTGATAATTAATAAAGTAAACTATTAACACTTCTATAATTGAAGCATTTTCCTTTTGCATGGCTCTGTAAGTTGGAGGCTGGATGTTTTATGTTCATGTTCTCATGTTTTACAATAACAGGCTATGGGCCCAACACAAACAGCTAATTGCTGTACTAAGCTGTCTCTGTCAGTACCGTAGGCACTGAGTATAGTATCAGGATGCATGCGTGACCACATCTCCATTGAAATGACTCCTCCCTGGAGTTGTGCAGTGAAGCGGAATAGGGGAAAAGATTCTCCTATTATAGTGATCAGATGGATTTCCAGCAGTGAGGCCTTTGGGGTGATCATTAATGACCTTCATATTCATACATCATGCTTATATATGTTTACTTTTTAACTTTTGGGTCGAAAGGCTCTTTAATGTTTTAGAAAGCTATGTAGATGACAGTGGACAATATGGATTACATGACCTTTTATCTTCTTATCCTCATCTCAGGTCACTGCAGGAATGTCGAGGGGACCTTGTATTATCTAAGGAATTGATAGTAAATGCTGAAACTGCTTATAAAACCCAAGGGACTCTAAATGCTACAAAACTTATCTGCAACCAACACTTAAATCTGGAGATCAATTACATTAACCATTATCCAAATGGAAAGCTAGGTATGTAATGATTCTATTGGGGTTAATTGGACTGATCTGAAGACCAGTTTCATTAATGCAATTGATATGAGAGAGGAGGAGAGTGGTAATTAATCTTAGACCACACAGACATGAATAATTCTCTGGGAGCAGATGGAAACTTTTCATGCAGGGCTGACATGTGAAGGAAACTTCCTGTTTTCTTTTTGGGAACTGACAGATAATAGGGAGAAGTCAGCGAGACGGATAATTTTTATATCTAGAAATAAATTAATTCCGCTGATTAGGAGGTGAGCACTAAAAGATGTTTAGCTATTTTTCTAATTAACAATCCCCAAGTGACACTAAGGATGTCTGCAAATATCTTGATTTATTATATTAATGTCTTAAAGTTAAATAAAACAAATTACTTTATCATGGAACAAGGATTTATTTCAGCTCCTTTTATGGGAGAAGACATAACAAAAAAAAATCTGAAATACTCTGAGATTGTAAAGCTAGATATTATCTTTAACATTCAGGAAGTATCTAACACGTGAAATCAATGTGTTATCACCTAGGATCCCTAGACTTAATAGCACCAACACTTTTTTCACTGTTTATGGGGGAAAAATAGAACAAAAACAGCAATTCTAACATTCATTGTTAGTTCTCATTTACTCCTTGGGTCATTATGATTAAGGCGATGCCAAGTTTATATAATTTTATTAACATTTGGGTACTATTGTAAAAAAAAAAATAATTTGTTTTTGTGTCACCTTATTCTGACAGCCTTAAGTTTTACACATTTCCCTGTTTGAGGGCTTATTTATGGCGTCACAAATTGCACTTTTCATGGCTACCAATGTAGTGTTTCAGTGTTGTGGTACATGTCTTTTTTATCACTTTTGATCAATACATATTACAATTTTTGAAAAGCAGAATGAAAAAAACAGCAGTTCTGTAATGTTTTTAACATTCACAGTTCTGTTTAATTGACATATTAAAGGGATTATTTGAGACTTACATATTGATATCCATAAGATAGGGTATCAGTTTGAAGTCAGTGTCTGTCTGGTACCCTCAACGATCAGGTGTTATCTGTTTTGACAGCAGCCAGATGTAAGCAATGTAGGGAGCTGAACACAGTGCATTGTTTAGTAGCAATTGTGAAATATTGCAATTTATATCCCATTGAAGTGAAAAGTGCTCTTCTCTGTACATTGTTTACACCTGGCCACTGCTGAAACCGATATCAGCTGGAGAGTGGTGGTCAAAGGGGTTACACACCCACTGACCTCATATCAATAACGTGTGCTAGAGATAGATCATGATAAATCAAGCTGAATATAATTATCACAATGCCAAACTTATATCTTTGTTTTTTAAAATTTTTTTTATATATATATATATATATATATATATATATATATATATATATATATATATAAAAATAAATGTTCTCACTATTGAGATTTTAAACTTGTTTTTTTTAGCTTTCAGTAGGCGAAGCCGTGTGGGCACTTGTTTCTTTTTGCAGGACCAGCTGTAGTTTTCACTGATGACATTTTGAGGTACTCTTTTTGAGGGGATAAACAAAAATGGCATTTTTTAAAAATTGTTTTAAGGCATTTACCGTGCAGCTGTAAGGGGTTGTTTGAACGGTTATGTATATTCCCAGTTAAGTAGTTATTTCACGGATATATTCTTGTGTAACATGATTGCTACTGTGAATATTTCATGCCCTGCCTGTTGTGTATAAAGCATTTATATGGGTATTGTTTCATAGGGTACCCAAATTGTGCCACAAGTTGTGGTACATTATAGTTTCATATACACTCACCGGCCACTTTATTAGGTACACCTGTCCAACTTCTTGTTAACACTTAATTTCTAATCAGCCAATCACATGGCGGCAACTCAGTGCATTTAGGCATGTAGACATGGTCAACACAATCTCCTGCAGTTCAAACCGAGCATCAGTATGGGGAAGAAAGGTGATTTGAGTGCCTTTGAACGTGGCATGGTTGTTGGTGCCAGAAGGGCTGGTCTGAGTATTTCAGAAACTGCTGATCTACTGGGATTTTCACGCACAACCATCTCTAGGGTTTACAGAGAATGGTCCGAAAAAGAAAAAAAATCCAGTGAGCGGCAGTTCTGTGGGCGGAAATGCCTTGTTGATGCCAGAGGTCAGAGGAGAATGGGCAGACTGGTTCGAGCTGATAGAAAGGCAACAGTGACTCAAATCGCCACCCGTTACAACCAAGGTAGGCCTAAGAGCATCTCTGAACGCACAGTGAGTCGAACTTTGAGGCAGATGGGCTACAGCAGCAGAAGACCACACCGGGTTCCACTCCTTTCAGCTAAGAACAGGAAACTGAGGCTACAATTTGTACAAGCTCATCGAAATTGGACAGTAGAAGATTGGAAAAACGTTGCTTGGTCTGATGAGTCTCGATTTCTGCTGCGACATTCGGATGGTAGGGTCAGAATTTGGCGTAAACAACATGAAAGCATGGATCCATCCTGCCTTGTATGGAGCATCTTTGGGATGTGCAGCCGACAAATCTGCGGCAACTGTGTGATGCCATCATGTCAATATGGACCAAAATCTCTGAGGAATGCTTCCAGCACCCTGTTGAATCTATGCCACGAAGAATTGAGGCAGTTCTGAAGGCAAAAGGGGGTCCAACCCGTTACTAGCATGGTGTACCTAATAAAGTGGCCGGTGAGTGTATAGCACTGTAAATAGTTAATATAGGAGGGGTCACTGTGGTTAAGACAGGAGGACTTCCTGATTATAGTCAGTCGTGCCAGGGTGCCCGAACCGCCTGCACGGGCTATCAGGAATGATAGCAGTGACCATGCAATGATTAAGGGAGAAGCCAAGCCATCCGCAGCACCAGCCCTGAGTAGTAGTAGGCCAGAACAGCAGGAAAAGAAGCTTAAGACAGCAGTATGACAGTACGGGGGCACAGGTGGCTCCATAATGTGGCAACTTATCGCATGGGCAGAGCAGAGAGGACCCTGACGACGTAGAAGGTGGAGCCACAGGTATGCAGAGTAATGGACACTATTTTCATGTGATGGGAGGTCAGGGCATAAATGCCCCGGTGTTCTCGGCCATGACTACTGCCCTGGCCCTCCCTCACACAGTATCAAGATTGCAATAATTTTATCCTACGAGTCATTACGTTTGCAGACATACCTTTTTTTAAGTACTGTAACTAGTTGTAGTTTTGACTAGTTCTATTCTGGGATACACACAACTTTTGGTCACTGTTTATTTAATTATTTGGTAGCAAAATCAGCAAAACAGAAATTCTGCATTTTTATTTATTTTTTACTACATTTAAAAAAACTTTTTTTCTCTCCTTTTATTGTAAATAACAGGAAAAAAACAAAGCAAACACAAATCCCTGAAAATATGGCACTTTTTAATTGTATAGATAAATAAAAAATTATTTTTCTCTGCAAACTTATATGACAGCAATTCTTCAAGTAACAGAATAACTCAATATGGTCTAAAACAAGAAGATAATTGACTACTGAATTAGAGAAGGTGTTGATGACAGTAATGGTGTCATGTCAGTCCTCTAGGGAATATTAGCCATATGTAGCAGCTGCCTCTGTATTGACTGAACTGGACAGGATGAGTTACAGTATCCAACATTTATTCCACCATCAGTTTATGCCATAAAGATTATGAAAACTAATTTTCATAAATAGCTTGTTGGATGCAGAATGTAATAATAAGTTTCAGGCTGTCAGGTATTGATATTTGTCAGGTCACAAATTTTTAATCCACAGAATTTGAGCAGTAAAGGCATTAATCCAAATCAAAATTTATCTAAGCCTTAAAGAATGTATCCATTTAACAACGCCTGCTTAATCAATTTAGTGCCTAGCAGAAAATAAAAACAATGTAAACACCCCTCAGGGTGCCATTCCAGTGATGTCAGCACTGCTGTTCCCTAAGGGTGACTTATATTATTGTCATTTGACTGCCGCCAATTAGCAGCCACCTTAATAAGTTCAAAGCATGTTCTGATCAGCTACATCAATATGGGCATAGCATGGGCAGGATGGGGGGTGGATTCATTCGCCTGTCATATTCATGATCCTCGTCAAGTAATGTTCATGGTGCTGCCCACATGGTCTCTAGAACAATTTTGGCTATCATTGTGTCCAAGACAAAAGCAGGACTCTTTGCTAAAGAAGATAGACCTCCATTCGAGCCTCCATTGCCATCTTGCTCTGTACCATGATAGACATTGAGAGCAGTGGTGTGAGGTCAATAGAACACCTTCATGAGAAAACATCACACTGGTCCTATTCTTTATGGTGTAACACAATGTATGGTAGCCAGACCCCATTAGTCTTCATTCCAGGTACACTGACGGCTTGACATTGCATTGATTTGGCTGGGGAACCAGTAATCTAGTAATTTCTTGAAAGTGTCCCAGGGGCTATTTTTCAACACCATAATGACAGGCCGAATGTTTCTTATGCTACTGTGAGCAGTCTACGTGGTCTAAAAATGATATCATGGCCTGCAGCATCTCCAGACTCCAGGCGCATCTGCAATGTCATGGCATATCTGCAACTGGAAAAAGGAGCTGCCAGCAATGGATTTTGATAATTTGATAGCAGCCAAGGCATGCAAGTGCGGGGATTTCATAATTCTTTTTCATAATTTGCATATCATGAATATGTCTTTAGGTCCTGTGATTTTCATAATTCCATTAATTTTTGTGTGCGCTAGTGTATGTATGTATGTGTGTGTGTGTATATATATATATATATATATATATATACAGTGGGGCAAAAAAGTATTTAGTCATTCAGCAATAGTGCAAGTTCCACCACTTAAAAAGATGAGAGGCGTCTATAATTTACATCATAGGTAGACCTCAACTATGGGAGACAAACTGAGGAAAAAAAATCCAGGAAATCACATTGTCTGTTTTTTTATCATTTTATTTGCATATTATGGTGGAAAATAAGTATTTGGTCAGAAACAAAACTTCATCTCAATACTTTGTAATATATCCTTTGTTGGCAATGACAGAGGTCAAACGTTTTCTGTAAGTCTTCACAAGGTTGCCACACACTGTTGTTGGTATGTTGGCCCATTCCTCCATGCAGATCTCCTCTAGAGCAGTGATGTTTTTGGCTTTTCACTTGGCAACACAGACTTTCAACTCCCTCCAAAGGTTTTCTATAGGGTTGAGATCTGGAGACTGGCTAGGCCACTCCAGGACCTTGAAATGCTTCTTATGAAGCCACTCCTTCGTTGCCCTGGCGGTGTGCTTTGGATCATTGTCATGTTGAAAGACCCAGCCACGTTTCATCTTCAATGCCCTTGCTGATGGAAGGAGGTTTGCACTCAAAATCTCACGATACATGGCTCCATTCATTCTTTCATGTACCCGGATCAGTCGTCCTGGCCCCTTTGCAGAGAAACAGCCCCAAAGCATGATGTTTCCACCACCATGCTTTACAGTAGGTATGGTGTTTGATGGATGCAACTCAGTATTCTTTTTCCTCCAAACACGACAAGTTGTGTTTCTACCAAACAGTTCCAGTTTGGTTTCATCAGGCCATAGGACATTCTCCCAAAACTCCTCTGGATCATCCAAATGCTCTCTAGCAAACTTCAGACGGGCCCGGACATGTACTGGCTTAAGCAGTGGGACACGTCTGGCACTGCAGGATCTGAGTCCATGGTGGCGTAGTGTGTTACTTATGGTAGGCCTTATTACATTGGTCCCAGCTCTCTGCAGTTCATTCACTAGGTCCCCCCGCGTGGTTCTGGGATTTTTGCTCACTGTTCTTGTGATCATTCTGACCCCACGGGGTGGGATTTTGCGTGGAGCCCCAGATCGAGGGAGATTATCAGTGGTCTGGAATGTCTTCCATTTTCTAATTATTGCTCCCACTGTTGATTTCTTCACTCCAAGCTGGTTGGCTATTGCAGATTCAGTCTTCCCAGCCTGGTGCAGGGCTACAATTTTGTTTCTGGTGTCCTTTGACAGCTCTTTGGTCTTCACCATAGTGGAGTTTGGAGTCAGACTGTTTGAGGGTGTGCACAGGTGTCTTTTTATACTGATAACAAGTTTAAACAGGTGCCATTACTACAGGTAATGAGTGGAGGAAAGAGGAGACTCTTAAAGTAGAAGTTACAGGTCTGTGAGAGCCAGAAATCTTGATTGTTTGCTTCTGACCAAATACTTATTTTCCACCATAATATGCAAATAAAATGATAAAAAAAACAGACAATGTGATTTTCTGGATTTTTATTTCTCAGTTTGTCTCCCATAGTTGAGGTCTACCTATGATGTAAATTACAGACGCCTCTCATCTTTTTAAGTGGTGGAACTTGCACTATTGCTGAATGACTAAATACTTTTTTGCCCTACTGTATATATATATATATACATATATATACGTGTATATTGTGCAACCACCAAGGGATTTATATTATAATAATAATTTTTATTTATATACAGTTATACTGTAGCGCCAACATATTCCGCAGCACTTTACATTATCTTTTTAGTCCAAAGAAGCAAACCATATGTAAAATAAAATATAGAACTTTATTTAGATACTAGAAAAACACAATTTAAGGTTTAAAATAGAGAGACAAAGTGCCCAGTAGAGGGAACCCAATCCAGTTCAAAAAGTAATAAAATATCACATTTGTAAACAGTACCGTATTGGTAAATATGTAGTTGCCTTGGGTTCAGTAACAATAATAGATATATATCAGTAGCGTAGCTACCGGGGGGGCAGAGGGTGCAAGCGCCCCGGGCCCAGAGCTCAGAGGGGGCCCACCCGGAGCTACGCTACTGTACCTGTATCGGCGCGTGCATTTATGATTTGTTATGCCATGTTATTTGAGAGCTAGAGTATAGGAGGAGTGGTGCCTAAAAGTAATCTTTAATGAATGGCCAACATGATAGTGTATGGTGCTCTTTAATATTCATTGTTAATGGGTGCTTCTTTTATAACGCGTTATATTCACTGTGGTGCTTTCAATAAATTTCGCCTTTGTTATACATTCAAAAATCCATATCTTGAGTGCGGCTGTTTTTTAAGTATATGACTTTACTGGCTCCATCCAGGTTCAGCCTGCACCTGCCATAATTCTCAGACTGTACGCCTTTTTTTCTAAGACGTCGACACTGACAGTGGATGCGGTGATGTCACCACCCGGCGCCTGCTGTCAGGAGATGAGCGGGAGCTCGGAGCACCGCTGGAACAAGGAGGGAGAGGTGAGTATTTATTTATTTTTTTGGGCTGGGGCTGCCTTATACTACAGGTCTGCCTATGGGGGTACTTTCTTATACTACAGGGTCTGCCTATGGGGGTGCTGCCTTATACTACAGGATCTGCCTATGGGGGTGCTGCCTTATACTACAGGATCTGCCTATGGGGGTGCTGCCTTATACTACAGGATCTGCCTAAGGAGGTGCTGCCTTATACTACAGGATCTGCCTATGGAGGTGCTGCCTTATTCTACAGGATCTGCTTATGGGGGTGCTGCCTTATACTACAGGGTTTGCCTATGGGGTGCTGCCTTATACTACAGGATCTGCCTATGGGGGTGCTGCTTTATACTACAGGGTCTGCCTATGGGGTGCTGCCTTATACTACAGGATCTGCCTATGGGGTGCTGCCTTATACTAAAGAATCTGCCTATGGGGGTGCTGCCTTATACTACAGGGTCTGTCTATGGGGTGCTGTCTTATACTACAGGGTCTGCCTATGGGGTGCTGCCTTGTGCTTTAGAGTCTGTCTATGGGTGCTGCCTTGTGCTATAGAGTCTGCCTATTGGGAGTGCATTATGCTATATTGAGGACTATCTGGTGCATTATACTATATGGAGGCCATCTAGTGGGCCATCGTACAGTGTGGGTATTACAGTGAGGGGGCCATCGTACAGTGTGGGGATTACAGTGAAGGGGCCATCATACAGTTCTGGTGCCATCAAACAGTTTGGGGGCTACTAAGGGGTCAGTATACTGTGTGGGGGTACATTACAGTGAGGAGGCATTATGGTATGTATGAGAGCATCATACTGTGTATAGGGAAGCTGTACAGGGGGGCAGACTCGGGACATTATTCAATGTGAAGTGGGCACTTATTGTTATAGGGGAACTCAGGTTATAGGGGCACACAGGGCAATATTACTTTCTAGGGGGCAAAATGTGGGCACTGTTTTCTAGGGCACTTGCACCCGGCATTACTAAATTATAGAGGGGTGCTTTATAATTTAGAAGGCACAGAGAACCACACAGCAGGTGCAGTAATAGGGACACATACGGCAAAGCGGCTTAGTATTGGGGTATCAGGTGCACTAATAGGGACACATACGGCAGCAGCGGCTCAGTATTGGGGTATCAGGTGCAGTAATAGGGTCACGTAGGGCAGCAGCGGCTCAGTATTGGGGTATCAGCAGGATGAGGAGTTTGTGCAGATTGGGAATAGATGCTGATGGGGCTGGAATATGAGATGTGAAATGTGTCTTTGTTGTATTCTCTGCAGGTGAGTCGTTGCTGGAAGAAGTTGTCATGTCGGTCTGGGCCAGATGGAAAAGATGAGAAAAGTGAACAATTCCATCAGAAAGGACGTCAGCGGTAAGTCATTATCTGTAACTGTGCAGTGATCTCTTATATGTTCTGTAGGGCTGGTATTTACCACTGACCATATGGCAGTAATATCTATGTTGGTCTTGAAATAGAGATTATCTTCAGTAACAGCGCGGTCATCTGCTGAGGTCCTCCTCCGCTATTAGGGTGCGTCACCGAGTTGTAATCAAGGTTACCTGGATAGGGGCCCACTCAGAAGTTTCGCCAACCCCCCCCCCCCCCGAACCAACACCCTAGCTACGCCTCTGAATTATTATATATATATATATATATATATAAGGGTTAATGAACCATATGAATAAATAGGATGGGAAATGACGCATATAAAAACACCAAGGGCCAATACCAAATGCCCGATCCTAGAAGCCGAGTCAGTTCAAAATATGCTGATCCTGAATTAGGACCGAAGAGAATAAATGCAACAATACATTATAAAGTATATATTAGAGACCTTTAAACATCAAATACCCCTAACAGTAAGTACCATATTTTTCAGACTATAAGACACACCGAATCATAAGAAGCACCTAGGTTTTAGAGAAGGAAGTTAGGGAAAAAAATTGACGCTAAAAAAATGTGGTCAATTCTGTACTTAACCCCTTCCCGACCTTTGACGCCACGTAGGCGTCATGAAAGTCGGTGCCAATCCGACCTGTGACGCCTATGTGGCATCATGGAATGATCGTGTCCCTGCAGATCGGGTGAAAGGGTAATCTCCAATTTCACCCGATCTGCAGGGACAGGGGGAGTGGTGCTACAGCCCAGGGGGGGTGTCTTCACCCCCCCCCCCCCGTGGCTACGATCGCTCTGATTGGCTGTTGAAAGTGAAACAGCCAATCAGAGCGATTTGTAATATTTCACTATGAAAACTGGTGAAATATTACAATCCAGCCATGGCCGATGCTGCAATATCATCGGCCATGGCTGGAAACACTGGTCTGCACCCCCCCACCGCCACCGATCGCCTCCCCAGTCCTCCAATCTGTCCTGTAGTCCCCTCCGTCGTCCTGTCCGCTCCCACGTCCTCCTGTCCGCTCCCCCCGTGCTCCGATCCCACCCACCCCGCTCCGATCACCCCCCCTGCTCCGATCCCCCCCCTAATACTTACCGAGCTTCCCGGTGTCCGTCCGTCTTCTCCACGGGCGCCGCCATCTTCCAAAATGGCGGGCGCATGCGCTGTGCGCCCGCCGAATCTGCCGGCTGGCAGATTCGTTCCAGCTACATTTTGATCACTGTGATAAAACCTATCACAGTGATCAAAATAAAAAAATAGTAAATAACCCCCCCCTTTATCACCCCCATACGTAGGGACAATAATAAAATAAAGAAAATATTTTTTTTTCCACTAGGGTTAGAACTAGGGTTAGAATTAGGGGTAGGGTTAGGGTTAGGGGTAGGGTTAGGGTTAGAACTAGGGTTAGCGTTAGAATTAGGCTATGTGCACACGGTGCGGATTTGGCTGCGGATCCGCAGCGGATTGGCCGCTGCGGATTCGTAGCAGTGTTCCATCAGGTTTACAGTACCATCCGCTGTGCCCATGGTGCGGAAAATACCGCGCGGAAATGCTGCGTTGTATTTTCCGCAGCATGTTAATTCTTTGTGCGGATTCCGCAGCGTTTTACACCTGTTCCTCAATAGGAATCCGCAGGTGAAATCTGCATAAAAAACACTGGAAATCATGGCGCCACCATTGATTCCAGCCAATCTTGCGTTCAAAAAGTCAAATGGTGCTCCCTCCCTTCCGCAGGTGAAATCTGCATAAAAAACACTGGAAATCCGTGGTAAATCCGCAGGTAAAACGCAGTGCCTTTTACCTGCGGATTTTTCAAAAATGGTGCGGAAAAATCTCACACAAATCCGCAACGTGGGCACATAGCCTTAGGGTTGGAATTAGAGTTAGGGTTGTAATTAGGGCTAGGGTTGGAAATAGGGTTAAGAATAGGCTTGTCGTTAGGGTTATGGTTAGGGGTGTGTTGGGGTTAAAGTTGTGATTAGGGTTAGGGTTGGGGTTAGGGTTGGGATTAGGGTTAGGGTTGTGGTTAGGAGTGTGTTGGGGTTAGGGTTGTGATTAGGGTTATGGCTAGAGTTGGGATTAGGGTTAGGGGTGTGTTGGGGTTAGTGTTGGAGTTAGAATTGAGGGGTTTCCACTGTTTAGGCACATCAGGGGTCTCCAAACGCAACATGGCGCCACCATTGATTCCAGCCAATCTTGCGTTCAAAAAGTCAAATGGTGCTCCCTCCCTTCCGAGCCCTGACGTGCACCCAAACAGTGGTTTACCCCCACATATGGGGTACCAGCATACTCAGGACAAACTGGGCAACAACTATTGGGGTCCAATTTCTCCTGTTACCCTTGCGAAAATAAAAAATTGCTTGCTAAAACATAATTTTTGAGGAAAGAACAATTATTTTTTATTTTCACGGCTCTGCGTTATAAACTTCTGTGAAGCACTTGGGGGTTCAAAGTGCTCACCACACATCTAGATAAGTTCCTTGGGGGGTCTAGTTTCCAAAATCGGGTCACTTTTGGGGGGTTTCTACTGTTTAGGCACATCAGGGGCTCCGCAAATGCAACGTGATGCCCGCAGACCATTCCATCAAAGTCTGCATTTCAAAACGTCACTACTTCCTTTCCGAGCCCCGACGTGTGCCCAAGCAGTGGTTTACCCCCACATATGGGGTATCAGTGTACTCGGGACAAACTGGGCAACAATTATTGGGGTCCAATTTCTCCTGTTAACCTTGGGAAAATAAAAAATTCCAGGCTAAAAATCATTTTTGAGAAAAGAAAATTATTTTTTATTTTCACGGCTCTGCGTTATAAACTTCTGTGAAGCACCTGGGGGTTTAAAGTGCTCACTATGCATCTAGATAAGTTCCTTGGGGGGTATAGTTTCCAAAATGGGGTCACTTGTAGGAGAGCTCCAATGTTTAAGCACACAGGGGCTCTCCAAACGTGACATGGTGTCCGCTAACTATTGGAGCTAATTTTCCATTCAAAAAGTCAAATGGCGCGCCTTCCCTTCCAAGCCTTACCATGTGCCCAAACAGTGGTTTACCCCCACATGTGAGGTATCGGTGTACTCAGGAGAAATTGCTCAACAAATTTTATCCTGTTGCCCATGTGAAAATGAAAAAATTGAGGCTAAAATAAATTTTGTGTGAAAAAAAAGTACTTTTTCATTTCCCTTCCGAGCCCTGCCGTGTGCCCAAACAGTGGTTTATCCCCACATATGAGGTATCAGCGTACTCAGGACAAATTGGACAACAACATTCATGGTCCAGTTTCTCCTTTTACCCTTGGGAAAATAAAAAAATTGTTGCTAAAAATCATTTTTGGGACTAAAAAGTTAAATGTTCATTTTTTCCTTCCATGTTACTTCTGCTGCTGGGAAACACCTGAAGGGTTAATAAACTTCTTGAATGTGGTTTTGAGCACTTTGAGGGGTGCAGTTTTTAGAATGGTGTCACTTTTGGGTATTTTCAGCCATATAGATCCCTCAAACTGACTTCAAATGTGAGGTGGTCCCTAAAAAAAATGGTTTTGTAAATTTTGTTGTAAAAATGAGAAATCAGTGTCAAATTTTAACCCTTGTAACTTCCTAGCAAAAAAAAATTTTGTTTCCAAAATTGTGCTGATGTAAAGTAGACATGTGGGAAATGTTATTTATTAACTATTTTGTGTCACATAACTCTCTGGTTTAACAGAATAAAAATTCAAAATGTGAAAATTGCGAAATTTTCAAAATTTTTGCCAAATTTCCGTTTTTTTCACAAATAAACTCAGAAATTATCGACCTAAATTTACCACTAACATGAAGCCCAATATGTCTTGAAAAAACATTCTCAGAACTGCTAGGATCCGTTGAAGCGTTCCTGAGTTATTACCTCATAAAGGGACACTGGTCAGAATTGCAAAAAACGGCCAGGTCATTAAGGTCAAAATAGGCTGGGTCATGAAGGGGTTAATATTCCCTATTCTGGTATATATGGTCCCCTCATCCCCATTCTGATACACATTGCCCCCACATCCCTACACTGGTATACATGGCCCCCTCACCCCTATCCTGGTAGGAATGATTCCCCTCATCACTATCCTGGCAGGAATGATCGCCTCCATCCCTATCCTAGTATGCATGGCCCCATCCCTATCCAGGTATGCATAGCCCCATCCCCATCCTGGTATGCAGGGCCACCATCTTGTCCTAGTATACATGGCTCCCATCCTTATCCTGGTATGCAGGGCCCCTATCTTATCCAAATATGATTGGCCCCATCCTTATAATTAGCCCCCACCAAATCCTGGTATGCATGGCCCCATCAGAAAACAAAAAACCCCAAAACATTGCACTTACCTTCCCGGCGCTCCCTCGCAGCATCTTGTTCCAATGCCAGCAGCTGCTTTATGCTTGTAAACATCGCATGGCAGAGCACAGCTGCAGGAATACTCACTGCTCTGTCAGCCGGAGCCTTCCTGTAGCTGCTGGGTGGTCACGTGCGCCGTTACTTAAGAGAAATGAATATTCACCTCTCTGGACGTGAAGAGAGGAGAATATTCATTTCTCTTAAGTAGCAGCACACGTGACCGCCGGCAGCAGCAGGAAGCCGGTGGCTGACACTATGCGCACTACTGAAGAGCAATGAATACTCACTGCTCTCTGCACGCACTGTCCCGGCATGCAGAGCAGTGAGTATTCCAGCAGCTGCCCTTTGTCTTGCAAGCAGCGCTTGATGTCCCTGCCATGCACTGATTACAAGCATAAAGCAGGTGCTGGTATCTGAACAAGATGTTGCGAGGGAGCGCCGGGAAGGTAAGTGTAATTTAAAAAAAAATATTTTCTGATGGGGCCCTGCATACCAGGATGGGGTTGGGTGGGGCCAATCATAAGGATGGGGCCATGCATACCAGGACCGGGGTTGGGGGCCAATCGTACCAAGACGCTATTAAAGAGAAATGAATATTCATTGCCCCCCACGCCCGTGTGAGGGGATTGCAGTGCATATTAATTTCTCTTTAGCAATGGGCACAGGAGTTAGTTTCAGCCACCGGCTCCAGCCTTATGTGACCCCTGCTCTGCCGATGTCGCTCCCCCACCTCCCCACAACAGCCAGAGCTGGTACATCGAAATTATAAGAGGCATCCTCCATTTTCCTCTACATTTTTTTGGGGAAAAAAGTGCGTCTTCTAGTCCAAAAAATACGGTAAAAAGGTCTATGACTTGAAAAGTAATAACCAGTGTGAGGCAGTGACAGGTGTTATCTGCGAGGGTCGCTATTAGTGATGAGCGAGTATACTCGTTGCTCGGGTTTTCCCGAGCACGCTTGGGTGGTCTCCGAGTATTTGTGACTGCTCGGAGATTTAGTTTTTGTTGACACAGCTGCATAATTTATGGCTGCTAGCCAGCCTGAGTACATGTGGGGTTGCCTGGTTGCTAGGGAATCCCCACATGTAATCAAGCTGTCTAGTAGCCGCAAATCATGCAGCTGCGGCAAGGAAAACTAAATCTCCGAGCAGTCACAAATACTCGGAGACCACCCGAGCACGAGCAATGAGTATACTTGCTCATCACTAGTCGCTATGTGTCCCTCAGGATGTGCACAGAAGCGTATTAAGACCGCTGGAGTGCATAGCAGTAACAGATATAGCTGTGAATGCAGTGAAAAATAAAAGTAAGTTTGGTCTTGGGCAAGCTATTTGCCCAAAGCAAATTAAAGAAAACCCGGCATGGGCTTTTATTTTTGGAGTGAACTACGGGATGGTAATGGGGCAGTTCTATCTCTCCGGGCCTGATCTCACAAATGGCCCAAGGCCACAGATTCCATTTAAAAAAAACCCTGCAGCAAAGGATGGGGTGTGTCAGTCTTGGTTTGGAAAATTGCAGAGCAGGTGGCTGTGCAAAGCTCAGCCGATGTGAAGTAACACAGAGCCAAGCGAAGCCAAAAGGCCTGGCACCCCTCAGCATAGCATGGTGGTGCAGTCACCCATGACAGCCAGTCCCGGATACGGACTGTTTTGATTCCCGGCTGCGATCCAGAGGATACCATTTGTTTTCCGTTTATGAGTACGTTGGACATTAAAGAGACTTTGTTTTGAACTTTTCCTGTGGTCACTACCTGTCTGTTAAACTGCACCAACCCTGCTGCACTACTTCAGGGAAACAATACCTGAATATAGAGGAGCACTGGAGGAGTAAGACCTTGAGATACAACAGATGGAGCCTCAATGAGAGCTTGGGGTTTGCTGCTTTTCTTTAGGTGTGCTATTTTTGTGACGTATCTTTTTAATGTGTGTGGAGGTAGCTTGTCTCTTTTTTTTATTTGCATGCCAAAATTGCAGTTTTTCATTTAGCATACTCCTGTGCATCCTATAATGCCAAATCATAATAGGCGTCTGGGGCTTACCAGTCAGATGGGGGGCAGCACCACCGCCCACTGCTCTGACGATAGCTTCTCACGCTCCGCCACACACTCAAACACAAAAATAGCTCCACATCATCACCCAGGATCATTTTTCGCATGGCTCATCTTACCGCCTTCAGGACGTACGTGCCATCATTTGGACTTGAGGGAGGGGCTGCCAGCCTTCCAGCGAACTGCCTCTGCAAGCAAGTCAATTTCCTGATGGTGCTGTTGCATCTGATGTATAAGCAGCCTACTGGTTTCTTGTTGCGCCATCTGTTGCTGCTGTAATTGATGCTGTTGCTGTGTTTGTACCTGATGTTTGAGCAAGTTCTTCATTTTGCCTGATGTAGTATGCTGTCTTGTGGTCGCCTTCATCCAGGACATGCAGTACTTCTTGTAGCTGTCACACATTTTCGCTGGGAATGCTGGCCGCACTTCTAACACCACCGGTGGTAGATCGGCTCACTCGGCTGTACATGGTGGTAGACATGGGAACACTGCAGCTTTAAGAACTTCCTTTGGTTTATTATGGACAGCATAAACCAAGGTGTAGTAAAACAAAACAAAATGGTAGCAGAAAGCACAGTCCTTCTGAGAGCCGGGTTCCTCCCGCTCACTGATAGTGGAACACACACGGTTCAGGTTAGTTCCAGCACAACAACTTCTCTGGAGTGCTCCTCTCAAGACACTGAACATTGCTGCCTTTGGAGGCCAGCTACTTAAGCCCCAGAACACTCCCTTGGCTGGAGATAAGGTGGACATCCTCCCACCCGCTCTATGGATGTCCACATAAAAGCCAGCCTACTATGTAAATTAGATTAACCCCTCACCACAGTTAGTGTGGTGGAGGAAAAACTATGGGTTTTATATCACCAACGCCATTAAGCGTAGTGAAACATCTCCCCCCCAGCACTTTACCAGTGACTCTGTCACTATATATACAGTATATATATATATATATATATATGTATATATATATATATATATATACATATATATATAGAGTCACCCGCCAGGGCCGTGGGGTACTCGGTACCAGGTCAGGTACTTAAGGGGATATGTCACGGTGGCGGCAACCTGGTCCGTGGCCCTGGGCGCCCATGTAAAAGGGAAGGTCTTTAAAGGGATTTGGTGAATAAAGCTTGTGTTCGTGACTCCACCTGTGGTATTCAGTCAGAGTGGACCGATACTGCTTAAAGGGGTCAACTGGGGTGATGTTATGGCAGCTAGATGGTATAACTTCCCACAGGTGAAGTAGGTCCTCAGGGCTCCCGGTGTGTAGCTGGTGATGGTAGGTAGTGTATATAGAACAGAGGACACAGGTTTGCAGTCTCTTTACCTGGTTTACTGCAGACTTCAGGTATTCACAGTCCAGGGCACCAGATCACAGGTACAGGCAGGGTTGGAAGCAAGTTCAGAGTCCCCTATACCAGGTGGAGTTGGAAGCCTTCCTACCAACGCTTTGATGTAGTCCCCTGCTGCCTGTGGCTTCAATCAATCACAGTTCTCTCTGTCCTCCATAAAGGTGGGACACCAACCCGTATGACAGGTGGCTCGAGCCTTTTTATAGGGTCTCTATCATGACCCGGGCTCTATGCGCCATTGTGTCTCCTGGGTATTAGGGCAGACAGGTGATGTGTAATCCAGCTGTCCTGCCGTTTCGGCTGTGCTTCCTAGAGTCCGACACAACCTCAGTCTTCTGGCTACCAGGAATCTGCGCCCTGCAGGGAGGTAGCCCAATTGCAGCTGTCCTCCCCAGGTGTCACTAGCCATTGCTTCGCTCTCCTGCACGCTCACTACAAATCTGTTCGTCTTTCTGTGTTATCTCTGTCCAGGATCTGCAGCTTTCTCGTGGCTGCACAGCCCCTCAGTCCTTTATCTCTCTTTCTGCCAGGAGCTACAGACTCCCACGTCTGCTCAGCTGCACTCCTCTCATACCAGCTCTGCCTAGCTGATGTTCTTCGACAAGTTCCCTTCTGGCAATCTCTCTCTAGCCCCCTCTGACAGGGAGCTCCCACTTAGCACAACTTTCTGCTTCACTGTCCTCTCACCAACTGACTTTCCCTCCAGACCAAAATGTATATCTAGGGAAGCTGTCCTTAAACCGGGTTTAGAGCTTCCCCTTCTGGCCTGGAGTGTGAACATGTTGCATGCTTGTGTTTACCTGTTGAAAGAGATCTTCACTCACTTCCAAGCGTAACATCACTCTCCCCGTGAGGAAACCAATGCCACTCTAACAATAAGGCCCTTGGGGTGTTATATATACACATGCTCTGCTCAAAAAATAAAGGGATCACTAAAATCCCACATCCTAGATATCACTGAATGAAATATTCCAGTTGTAAATCTTTATTCATTACATAATGGAATGTGTTGAGAACAATAAAACCTAAAACTTATCAACGTAAATCACAACTAATATCCCTCGGAGGTCTGGAGTTGGAATGATGCTCAAAATCAAAGTGGAAATTAAGTTACAGGTTGATCCAACTTCAGTGGAAATGCCTCAAGACAAGGAAATGCAGTCCACCCTGTCTGGAAGGGCAAAAGGGAAATCCCCAGGCCCGGACGGTCTTCCCAAAATATATTACAAATCTTTCTTTGACATTTTGGGTCCTCATCTAGTAAATACGTGTAATGCAGTCCTGGGTGGAAAGTCTTTCCCCTCCCAATCGCTAGAAGCCCACATTTCTCTCCTCCATAAAGAAGGGAAAGAGCCAGAAAGTTGTGGAAGCTATAGACCAATTTCCCTGCTTAATGTGGACCTAAAGATGTATGCAAGTCTTATTGCGAAGAGACTAACCGAATTACTACCACAACTCATCTCACCCAACCAAACAGGCTTTCTGGCAGGCCGGAAGGGGAGGGATAACACCTCCAGGATTCTACACCTGATTCAATATGCAAAAATTCATGGGACCCCTCTTGTCTTATTGGGGACGGACGCCGAAAAGGCTTTTGATAGGGTGGAATGGTCATTTCTACGTGAAACTCTCCTCGCTTTTCACATTCCCCTCCAACTAGTAGACGCAATTTTCCAGATGTATACCACCCCTTCAGCCCAATTAAAAATAAATAACCTGCTATCAGACTCCTTCTACATCCAAAACGGTACGAGGCAGGGGTGCCCTCTCTCTCCGATTTTATATGTGTTGGCCATGGAGCCTCTCATCCAATGCATTCAACATAATCCAGATATTAAGGGGATCGAGGTAAGTGGTTTCCATCACAAATCTGCAGCATTTGCAGATGACCTCCTGGTGGTGTTGTCGGATCCCGGGAGGGGTATCCCTGTCTTCGTCCGTACATTAGAGCTCTATGGAGAACTGTCTAACTATAAAATCAACATCACAAAGTCAGAAGCATTGAGCCTTAACATTTCCAAATCCGAAATTGATAAGACTGAAAAAACTTTACCCTTTCAAATGGCCCCCCAAATTCATAACAAACCTAGGTATCAAAATCGGAAGGTCGATGGGAGAACTTTTGGAACTCAATATCATGCACTTATTAAGACAGGCTACCTCCACGGTCAATTCCTGGAAAGCCCCCTTCCTATCCTGGATGGGTAGAAAAAATCTGCTGAAAAGCATTATATTACCCAAATTCTTATACCTCTTCCAGATGCTCCCCATCTACATCCCAAAACATTACCTAGCCAAAATTAACTCCTTTTTTACCAACTTTATCTGGAATAATAAACGCCCTCGAATTAATATTACCACATTGGCTTTACCAAGGTCGGAGGGAGGCATGGGTGTCCCCAATATATTCCATTATTATAAAGCCGCTATGCTCTCCAGAGTAGTTAACTGGATTAGAAGACCCACTGAAAAACTATGGCTACCCATTGAAGAACACCTTACTCCTATCCCCCTAAGATCCATGGCATTATTACATGACCACTTTAATTTAAACCAACTTCTTTCTAATGAACTGACTATAGCTATACTCAAAATTTGGAGATCTGAGTTTCTCAAACTAACCCCTCCCATCTCCCCTATCCTGACAATACAGGACATTAGTGGTCCCTTACCCCTTAAACTCCCCCATAGGGACATGCCCAGATTACCGCTACCAATTGATGCCTTCTTCATTGAGGGCTCAATGATGAGCTTTCCAGAATTTCAAGCATCTAATCCCCAATTAAACATTACCTTTCTTCATTATAAAATATTGAGGGATTATTGCTATAAAAAAAAAGATCAGTGCAATCTACTCCGCCCCATTACACCCTTTGAACAACTCTGTGCCCAACATAATCCACCAAAAAAGGTCCTATCAAAACTTTACAAAACTCTGATTGCCGACCAAGCCGCTCCCAAGAGAGCATTTATAGGACTCTGGGAACGGGATCTCAATATTTCATTTACACAGGACCAAATTACTTCAATTTATAATAAGTCTCACGGTCCTTCCCAATGTGTAAAGCTACAAGAAAATTCGTATAAAGTGCTATCAAGATGGTACCGCTCCCCTTCCCAGATACACTTGTGGCATCCACCCACTTCTGAGACATGCTGGAGATGCTGCACCGATGTGGGTTCCTACCTACATATCTGGTGGTCTTGTCCAAAAATCATGCTTTACTGGCAACTGATAGCGGATATTATATTCTCAGTACTAGGCTGAGTCCCTTCCCTAGATCCTCAATCTGTGCTACTTAACCTTCCCCTTTGGCCCAAAGAACCATCGCTGTCCAAACTAGCTAGTAATATCATAGCGGCTGGGAAATACTTAATCCCCTCCTTATGGAAATCTACCCTCATACCCACTAAAAAACAAACTCTAGACAAAATAGACCTTCTGTACTATACAGCTGAACTAGTAGCTAACACTCAGGAGTCTCTTGCTTCCTTCCGGAGCACATGGGAGCCATGGTCCATGTACCGTTCCAGCTCTGACTTCTTGTCAACTATCTCATTACCGCAGACAACTAATTGATTTATACTTTCTCCTAAACAACACCATATGTGGGATGGCTCGCCCCTCTCCTCTCCCTCTCTCAATTCCCCCTCCTTTCCCTCCCCTCTTCTCATCTATTTCTTTCCTCCTTAATTCTAGTTGTCGATACACAAGTTTCTTAAGGTTATCATTGAATCATTATGCCCTACTTTTGGACTTACCAAGTCGGCCCATTATTCAATAGTTAAATCTGGGACCCTTTAATGCTTAATATAACCACTGTGAATTTATTTGTGTATCTTTTTGTGTATTTTGCTCTTTATTTCTTACCTGTATTTACACTGTTTAAAATAAAAAGAAAGTTGAAAGAAAGAAAGACAAGGAAATGATGCTCAGTAGTGTGTGCGGCCTCCACGTGCCTGTATGACCTCCCAACAACACCTGGGCATGCTCCTGATGAGGTGGTGGATGGTCTCCTGAGAGATCTCCCAGACCTGAACTAAAGCATCCGCCAACTCCTAGACAGTCTGTGGTGCAACGTGACGTTGGTGGATGGTGCAAGACATGATGTCTCAGATGTGTTCAATTGGATTCAGGTCTGGGGAATGGGCAGTCCATAGCTTCAATGCCTTCATCTTGCAGGAACTGCTGACACACTCCAGCCACATGAGGTCTGGCATTGTCCTGCATTAGGAGGAACCGCACCAGCATATGGTCTCACAAGGGGTCTGAGGATCTCATCTCGGTACCTAATGGCAGTCAGGCTACCCCTGGCAAGCACATGGAGGGCTGTGCGGCCCTTCAAAGAAATGTCACCCCACACCATTACTGACCCACTGCCAAACCGGTCATGCTGAAGGATGTTGCAGGCAGCAGATTGCTCTTCACAGTGTCTCCAGACTCTGTCACGTCTGTCACATGTGCTCAGTGTGAACTCACTTTCATCTGTGAAGAGCACAGGGCGCCAGTGGCAAATTTGCCAATCCTGTTGTTCTGTGGCAAATGCCAAGCATCCTGCACGTTGTTGGGCTGTGAGCACAACCCCCATCTGTGGACGTCGAGCACTCAGACCACCCTCATGGAGTTGGTTTCTAACCATTTGTGCAGACACATGTACATTTGTGACCTGCTGGAGGTCATTTTGCAGGGCTCTGGCAGTGCTCCTCCTGTTCCTCCTTGCACAAAGGCTGAGGTAGCGGTCCTGCAGCTAGGTTGTTGCCCTCCTACGGCCCCCTCCACGTCTCCTGGTGTACTGGCCTGTCTCCTGATAGCGTCTCCAGCCTCTGGACACTACGCTGACAAACCTTCCTGCCACAGCTCGCATTGATGTGCCATCCTAGATGAACTGCACTACCTGAGCCACTTGTGTGGGTTGTAGAGTCCGTCTCATGCTACCACGAGTGTGAAAGCACAACCAACATTCAAAAGTGACCAAAACATCAGCCAGAAAGTTTTGGTACTGAGATGCAGAACCACTCCATTATTGAGTGTGTCTTGATAATTACCAATAATTTCCATCTGTTGTCTATTCCATTTGCACAACAGCATGTGAAATTGATTGTCAAACAGTGTTGCTTCCTAAACTTCACAGAAGTTTGATTTACTTGGAGTTATATTCTGTTGTTTAAGTGTTCCCTTTATTTTTTGAGCAGTGTATGTATATATATATATATATATATATATATATATATATATATATATATATATACAGTACAGACCAAAAGTTTGGACACACCTTCTCATTTAAAGATTTTTCTGTATTTTCACGACTATGAAAATTATACATTCACACCGAAGGCATAAAAACTATGAATTAACACATGTGGAATTATATACTTAACAAAAAAGTGTGAAACAACTGAAAATATGTCTTATATTCTAGGTTCTATAAAGTAGCCACCTTTTGCTTTGATGACTGCTTTTCACACCCTTGGCATTCTCTTGATGAGCTTCAAGAGGTAGTCACCAGAAATGGTCTTTCAACAATTTTGAAGGCGTTCCCAGAGATGCTTAGCACTTGTTAGCTCTTTTGCCTTCACTCTGCTGTCCAGCTCACCCCAAACCATCTCGATTGGGTTCAGGTCTGGCGTAGCACCCTATCACTCTCCTTCTTGGTCAAATAGCCCTTACACAGTCTGGAGGTGTGCTTGGGGTCATTGTCCTGTTGAAAAATAAATGATGGTCCAACTAAACGCAAACCAGATGGAATAGCATGCCACGGCAAGATGTTGTGGTAGCCATGCTGGTTCAGTATGCCTTCAATTTTGAATAAATCCCCAACAGTGTCACCAGCAAAGCACCCCCACACCATCACACCTCCTCCTCCATGCTTCACGGTGGGAACCAGGCATGTAAAGTCCATCCATTCACCTTTTCTGCGTCACACAAAGACACGGTGGTTGGAACCAAAGATCTCAAATTTGGACTCATCAGACCAAAACACAAATTTCCACTGGTCTAATGTCCATTCCTTGTGTTCTTTAGCCCAAACAAGTCTCTTCTGCTTGTTGCCTGTCCTTAGCAGTGGTTTCCTAGCAGATATTTTACCATGAAGGCCTGCTGCACAAAGTCTCCTCTTAACAGTTGTTGTAGAGATGTGTCTGCTGCTAGAACTCTGTGTGCCATTGACCTGGTCTCTAATCTGAGCTGCTGTTAACCTACAAATTCTGAGGCTGGTGACTCGGATAAACTTATCCTCAGAAGCAGAGATCTTCTTTTCCTGGGGTGGTCCTCGTGTGAGCCAGTTTCTTTGTAGCGCTTGAGATTTTTGCCACTGCACTTGGGGACACTTTCAAAGTTTTCCCAATTTTTCGAACTGACTGACCTTTATTTCTTAAAGTAATGGTGGCCACTCATTTTTCTTTACTTAGCTGCTTTTTTTTTGCCATAATACAAATTCTAACATTCTATTCAGTACGACTATCAGCTGTGTATCCACCAGACTTCTGCTCAACACAACTTATGGTCACAACACCATTTATAAGGCAAGAAATCCCACTTATTAAACCTGACAGGGCACACCTGTGAAGTGAAAACCATTCCCGGTGACAACCTCTTGAAACTCATCAAGAGAATGCCAAGAGTGTGCAAAGCAGTCATCAAAGCAAAAGGTGGCTACTTTGAAGAACCTAGAATATAAGACATATTTTCAGTTGTTTTACACTTTTTTGTTAAGTATATAATTCCACATGTGTTAATTCATAGTTTTGATGCCTTCAATGTGAATGTACAATTTTCATAGTCATGAAAATATATAAAAATCTTTAAATGAAAAGGTGTGTCCAAACTTTTGGTCTATATATATATATATATATATATATATATATATATATATATATATATATATATATACTGTATACACAGTTAGGTACAGATACATTTAGGTGAGAAAAGTTTTGGCATTTTAGCTGTTACAGGTAAGGTTTTGGAATTGCAGCTTTTCAATATATAGCTGCCTCTTTTAAAATGGGACCAATAGTAACTGGAAAATCATCTCAAAAGTTCTCTAATGGGCTATTCCCTTTGAACAATTAAGTAGGTAAAATGTTTGAAGCTGATCTTAGGTGGGGCATTTGCATTTGGACCTTACAACAAGCGATCAGAGGAGCTCTCAATGGTAGAGAAACAGACCATCTTTAGGCAGAAAAAAAGAAGAAATCCATCAAATATTAGAAGTGGCCTAATCAGTGTGTGAATAAGGGTAGATAAAGGACCGGGTCCCAAACTGTGGACACCAGTCTAGGGAAGCTTTTAAATGTAATTTCCAGTTCATGGAAGGGAGGCCACACCCTGGCTTGCACAAAATGCAAAAATAAAGTATTAAAAATTAACATTTTATTTACGGTTAAGTTAGTTTGTCCAATTACTTTTTAGCCCCTGAAATGTGGAGGCTTTCAAGAAAAATTGTTGCATTTCCTAAACGTTTCACAGGATATTTTTGTACAACCACTCTAATTAAACCTGAAAGTCTCCATTTCAACTGCATCTCAGTTGTTTCATTTTAAATCTAGTAGCATGCAGAGGCGACATCACGAAGGTCACTGTCCAAATACTTCTGGACCTAACTGTATATATAAGCAAGAGGTAGTGGTAATGAATCACAGTTCTACACTTTCCTATGTATATATATAAAGTTAATAGTTCTTTTTCTTCTGGACGTGCCTCTAAATTTTTTTAGTATCTCATTGTGGTAGAAGAAATGCAATTAAGATTGGTAATGTAGGAAATTGTAGAAAGTCCGAATGCTAAGAGGAAATTAGCTATTAAATGATGATTCCATCTTATGCGTGTCATTACCTTTTCCATCTAAACTTATGCTTGAAAAATACAGTTATCAAAAGCTGCTTTTACCTTTTATAGCACGGTTATCTCAGTCTCGTCTGGAGGCCACAAATTCTTCAGATACATCTTTATGTGACCTCAGGGCTGTCTAATGTAACAGTTGTGCCAGTAAATTAAGTTGATTCCGTCTTATTGTTGCCATTCTGACTGTTCTTTTAGCGCCTTAATGACACAGCTATTTTGATTCTTGAGGACACAGCTACTTTTTTATTATGTTTCTAAGAGTTATATTTTTACATTTGATAAAGCCATATGATTGCTTTTTGAAAAAAAAACAAGTTGCATTTTCTAAGGTTATTTTTGGGGGTACGTGTGACTTGTTATACCTGTTATTGGGAGGTGAGTGATTGAAAAATAATTTTTATAGCTTTTTGTTCCACGATAGATGAGGTATTAATGTGGGAACATCAATTATGTGCCTTTTTATTAATTTATTTACATATTAAAAGTAGTTACGGGCAAAAAGATGTTTTTTTTTATTTTTAATTCTTTTAAATATTTTTCTACCATGTGCTTAGACACACTGGCTGATTCTAAAAGGAGTAAGGAGCAAGACAGCTGCAATAAGGTAATTGGTAATCCCCCAGTTGACAATGACAATACATCAATACCCCTACAATGATGTGGGGGGGGGGGGGGGGGGGGGGGAGTCAAGTGAGCTCCCCTCCTCCCTAACCAGCTATATCCTACAGTCACTTTCTAAAGGGTTAAGCTAGGGGATTGGTGTTCTCACATACCCCCATGGTTTCAGCAGGATCCTGGCAATTTACATCTGCTGAGCACATAGAGACAAAGGCAGTATCAGTCTAATCAGGGCAAATGTTGTCACTCTTCAAAAATAAAAAGAAGATGGAGCCAAGAAATTACAGGCCAGTGAGCCTTACTTCTATACCACGAAAGATCATTGAACCAATTATTAAACAGCATGTACTGTATGTATGTACTTGGATAACAATACCGTAAATAACCAGAGCCAGCATGGGTTTGTAGCAAACAAGTCATGACAGACTAATCTAATGTCCTTCTATGATGGAATCACTGACTGGGTGGATCAGAGAAATGCGATAGATATAGTATATATATATATATATATATATATATATATATATATATATACAGTGGGGCAAAAAAGTATTTAGTCAGTCAGCAATAGTGCAAGTTCCACCACTTAAAAAGATGAGAGGCGTCTGTAATTTACATCATAGGTAGACCTCAACTATGGGAGACAAACTGAGAAAAAAAAATCCAGAAAATCACATTGTCTGTTTTTTTATCATTTTATTTGCATATTATGGTGGAAAATAAGAATTTGGTCAGAAACAAAATTTCATCTCAATACTTTGTAATATATCCTTTGTTGGCAATGACAGAGGTCAAATGTTTTCTGTAAGTCTTCACAAGGTTGCCACACACTGTTGTTGGTATGTTGGCCCATTCCTCCATGCAGATCTCCTCTAGAGCAGTGATGTTTTTGGCTTTTCGCTTGGCAACACGGACTTTCAACTCCCTCCAAAGGTTATCTATAGGGTTGAGATCTGGAGACTGGCTAGGCCACTCCAGGACCTTGAAATGCTTCTTACGAAGCCACTCCTTCGTTGCCCTGGCGGTGTGCTTTGGATCATTGTCATGTTGAAAGACCCAGCCACATTTCATCTTCAATGCCCTTGCTGATGGAAGGAGGTTTGCACTCAAAATCTCACGATACATGGCCCCATTCATTCTTTCATGTACCCGGATCAGTCGTCCTGGCCCATTTGCAGAGAAACAGCCCCAAAGCATGATGTTTCCACCACCATGCTTTACAGTAGGTATGGTGTTTGATGGATGCAACTCAGTAATCTTTTTCCTCCAAACACGACAAGTTGTGTTTCTACCAAACAGTTCCAGTTTGGTTTCATCAGACCATAGGACATTCACCCAAAACTCCTCTGGATCATCCAAATGCTCTCTAGCAAACTTCAGATGGGCCCGGACATGTACTGGCTTAAGCAGTGGGACACGTCTGGCACTGCAGGATCTGAGTCCATGGTGGCGTAGTGTGTTACTTATGGTAGGCCTTGTTACATTGGTCCCAGCTCTCTGCAGTTCATTCACTAGGTCCCCCCGCGTGGTTCTGGGATTTTTGCTCACCGTTCTTGTGATCATTCTGACCCCACGGGGTGGGATTTTGCGTGGAGCCCCAGATCGAGGGAAATTATCAGTGGTCTTGAATGTCTTCCATTTTCTAATTATTGCTCCCACTGTTGATTTCTTCACTCCAAGCTGGTTGGCTATTGCAGATTCAGTCTTCCCAGCCTGGTGCAGGGCTACAATTTTGTTTCTGGTGTTCTTTGACAGCTCTTTGGTCTTCACCATAGTGGAGTTTGGAGTCAGACTGTTTGAGGGTGTGCACAGGTGTCTTTTTATACTGATAACAAGTTTAAACAGGTGCCATTACTACAGGTAATGAGTGGAGGAAAGAGGAGACTCTTAAAGAAGAAGTTAAAGGTCTGTGAGAGCCAGAAATCTTGATTGTTTGTTTCTGACCAAACACTTATTTTCCACCATAATATGCAAATAAAATGATAAAAAAACAGACAATGTGATTTTCTGGATTTTTTTTTCTCAGTTTGTCTCCCATAGTTGAGGTCTACCTATGATGTAAATTACAGACGCCTCTCATCTTTTTAAGTGGTGGAACTTGCACTATTGCTGACTGACTAAATACTTTTTTGCCCCACTGTACATACATACATACTATCCTTATAGAAAAAATGCCCAAGTATGGGATAATAAGGCTATGGTTTGGTGGATTCATAACTTACTCAGTGACTGAACTCAAAGAGTGGTAATAAATGGTTGCATATCCAATTGGAAGAGTGTTTCAAGTGAGTTACCACAAGGCACTGCCCTGGCACCAGTGTTGTTCAACATTTCTAGCTAAGGGAACTGAAGATAAACTAATCAAATTTGCAGACGATGCAAAGATAAAAGGGATAGCTAAAGGCCCCGTCTCACATAGCGAGATCGCTAGCGAGATCGCTGCTGAGTCACAAGTTTTGTGACGCAACAGCGACCTCCATAGCGATCTCGCTATGTGTGACACGTACCAGCGATCAGGCCCCTGCTGCGAGATCGCTGGTCGTGTCGGAATGGCCTGGACCTTTTTTTGGTCGTTGAGGCCCCGCTGACATTGCTGAATCGGTGTGTGTGACACCGATCCAGCGATGTCTTCACTGGTAACCAGGGTAAACATCGGGTTACTAAGCGCAGGGCCGCGCTTAGTAACCCGATGTTTACCCTGGTTACCAGCGTAAATGTAAAAAAAAACAAACAATACATACTCGCCTTCTGATGTCCGTCAGGTCCCTTGCCGTCTGCTTCCTGCTCTCACTGACTGCCGGCCGTACAGTGAGAAGTGAGAGCACAGCAGTGACGTCACCGCTGCGCTCTGCTCTCAGTGTACGGCCGGATCTCAGTCAGAGCAGGAAGCAGACGGCAAGGGACCTGGACACCGAAAGGCGAGTATGTACTGTTTGTTTTTTTTGGTAACCAGGGTAAACATCGGGTTACTAAGCGCGGCCCTGCGCTTAGTAACCCGATGTTTACCCTGGTTACCCGGGTGCTGCAGGGGGACTTCGGCATCGTTGAAGACAGTTTCAACGATGCCGAACTCGTTCCCCTGATCGTTGGTCGCTGGGGAGAGCGGTCTGTGTGACAGCTCCCCAGCGACCACACAGCGACTTACCAACGATCACGGCCAGGTCATATCGCTGGTCGTGATCGTTGGTAAATCGATAAGTGAGACGGGGCCCTAACACTAGAGAAGACAGAGAAAGGATTCAGAAGATTCTAGATAAGCTTGAACAACGGGCAAGTAGAATGGCAATTAACAAGGAGAAATGCAACATTCTACATCTGGGCAAGAAAAACAAAAATTACATCTACTGAATGGGAGGAATAGAACTAAGCAACAGCATGTATGCAAAAGACTTGGGTATACCAATAGATCACAGACTGCACATGAATTAAGTGTGATGCAGCAGCAAAATGGCAAACACAGTTCTAGGATGTATTAAGAGAAGCACAGAGTCTACATCACATTAAGTAATTATTCCCCTTACACCTCCTTGGCCAGATCTCCAGTTCTGGGCACCATATTTTAAAAAAGACATTGAAAAACTGGAGCAAGTTCAGAGAAGAGCTACCAGGATGGTGAGTGGACTGCAAAGTATGTCTTACAAGGAATGGTTAAAAGATCTAGGAATGATTAGCTTGCAAAAAAGAAGGCTAATAGGAGACTTAATAGCTGTCTACAAATATCTGAAGGGATGTCACAATGTAGAGGGATCATCATTATTGTCATTTGCACATGGAAACATGAGAAGCAATGTAATGAAACTGAAAGGGAGAAAATACAGATTAGATATTAGAAAAAAACTTTTGACAGTGATGGTGATCAATGAGTGGATCAGGCTGCCACGAGAGGTGATAAGATAAGTTCTCCTTAAGTGGAAGTCTTCAATGGAGGTCCCTTCCAACTCTAACATTCTATGATTCTATGATTAATCCTCATGATGGATATATCCATCAGTGCTGTGGAGTCGGAATTGTGGAGTCCATTTTGGTGGAGTCGAAGTTTGTATAAAATGGACTCCGACTCCTAAAACATATAATACATTGGATACAGTAGTACAATGCAGGATGTGCTGCAATTTTTTTCGTAAGAATTTGGGAAAGCTATGAAATGTCCTATGAATGTCTGTTCTATTCCTGATCTAACAATATTGGCTTTTATTTGAGATGAATCTTTAAGGAAGATACACACCGTAAAGTGCTGCCAAACTGTTATGTGGGATGTTAATAGGTTACTAAAGATGTTGCTCTCTGTAATGTTCCTTGCTGTATTTAGTAAAAAAAAACTAAGTTATAAAGTAGGATACACTACCTGTAAAGAACCTCGTAATTAAAACTCACCTTAGTATTTCTGGCTTGATTGATTGAGATATGTCATGGCAAGCCAGCCCCACAGATGAATACATCTGACACTTGTACAGGTGAAGCCAAGGCCAGTACACCATGCTTCACTGCACAGGAGGCTGCTGGAACTTTCTACTCATAATCATATATCCTGGGATATCAATCAAGACAGGTGGGGTGTGGTACTGAATGACGGCTTGGGAGATGAGTACCACCGACATGAGTCACATCTATAATTTTAGTTTTTCATTTACACTGCAAGGGAGATATCAGAGAATGACATCTTTAGAAACAGAGTACTACCCTGCAATTGTAATAACAGATTTCCTTTAATTGTCAATAATGATGCCACCATAACGTCTGTAGCATTGGTCTGTTAGGCTTTTCCTGCTCTCTAAGGCTATGTTCCCACATAAAGAAAAATAAACAAATGAGCTGCAACACGTGTTGGTATAAGTGTAATGCGTAGGTACACATTCACACTGTGGCAATTTCAAAGACAGAATCTAGGATAAAAACAAAATTAGAAAATACCCTGTAATAAGTAAAATAAGAAAATAGATAGTAAATAATATAGCGTACTTGGTTGACACAATTGTGATCAAAAGAGCATAAAAGACGTCCCACTGCGACAAGGTGTACCCGAAAAGGATGAACCCTAACTCTTGTAATTCTCCTCGTGATGTGCCAGCATGCCTCAAAATAGACAGAGAGCAGAGCAGTTCCCAGACCTGTGTTGCACTTGCCCATGGAAAACTATATCGACTAGATGCACAGCCCAAAAAGTGTCGGCCAAGCCGGTGTCTATTTTGAGCTCTGCTGACACATCAAGATGAACTGCAAGTGTAAGGAACCATCCTGGATACACCTTGTCCTGGTGGGATGGCTTTTACACTTTTTTTTTTAAATCAAAATAGTGTCAACTAAGTACCCCATGTTTCTTAAATTTACTAATACAATTTGCTTACTGCAGGATATTTGTTCATTTTGTTTTATCCTAGGTTCTATACGTTCCCACATAGTATCTCCACTGTAGACCTCCTGCCATGGAGAAGCCGTGGCGATATCATTTACAGCTGATAATTATTGTGAAGAACTGCATATTTCACCTTCTACTTTGCAAAGGGTGAAGTTCACACCTACTTCTGCAGCATAAATTGCCATGCTGTGGATCTGAACCACACAACCCCTATCAATTTATGCTGCGGATATATTTTACTGCATGAAATTTAGGACATCTCATTCACTTTGCTTGCACGGTAAAACATAGACTTTCAAGGGGAAAATCCGCTGTGTTTTTGCACAATGGAACTTAAGGCTACATTCCCACAAGCAGTAATGATTGTTTGATGTTGCAGATATTTTTGCAGCTTTTCTGCACTTATTGGTTAAATTAGGTTACTTGCGTTTTTTTACTTGCGTCCTTATTGCATTTTTGACTATATGGTTTTTGTCACTTATTGATGTCATGTTTTAAATAAAGCTACTTTGTTTTTGATACTTACTGTTGTTTGGCTTTGGCATAACTTTATTGATAGTCATGTGAGGATTGCTTGTATTTTTATCCAGCAGAGTTTTTCGCACTTAGTGCAATTCTATGGGGAAAACCCACAGGTAAAACGGTATGCTCGCAAGAGAAGCTGACAAGTTAAAGATTTCAATCACGCACCACAGGTCAGTTTATGCTGCTTAAAAAAAAAGCACCGCTGGCATGAGATTTCGATAAATCCCATCCACTTTGGTGGAACTGTAAGACGCTGCGTTTTCAGTGCAGCGAAAATACGTAGTGTGAAAAATTTCACCAAAAACACATCACGTGAACTTAATCTAAAACTGATTATTCAGCAGTATCGCATTCAGAGTCGGACTGGCCTGGCGGTGTATCGGGAAAATCCCCGGGCGGGCCCTAGCACTGGCCAGATAGATGGGGTGAGAAGACGAAGATGAGGAAAAAAAGTTTTGTGGTTTTCAGGGGCATGGGCCATTTAAAATCGCAAACAGAGTATGTGCAGGGGTGCATGAACGCAGCATTCATGACATGAACCGGTGTGTCGAACGTACCGATGAACACTGTGTGCGACTGTTGTCGCTGGCGTATGACATTAGTGTCATGCGCCGCATGCGACGAGCGCCCACGTCAACGGCCGGCTTCTGCTAAATCGACGGCCATTTTAATATGAGGGAGCCGGATCTGCAGAGGAGGAGGACGCCACAGACAGGTAAGAGGAATTTTTTTTCTCTCTGCATGTGGCCAGGACCAGGATGGAGATATGGGGGAGGGAGAGCAGGATGGCTATATGGGAGGGCCAGGATGGATATATGTAGGGCCCAGAATGGATATATGTGAGAACCAGAATGGATATATGTGGGAACCAGGATGGATATATGGGGGGGCAGGGTGGATATATGGGGGGGCAGGATGGATATATGGCGGGGCAGGATTGATACATGGGGGGCAGGATTGATATATGGGGAGCCAGGATGGATAAATGGAGGGGCCTGGATGGATATTTGGAGGGGCCAGGATGGATATATGGGGGAGCCAGCATGGATATATGAGGGGCAGGACATAGGACCAGGAAGGATATATGGAGAAGGCAGGATGGATATATGGGGGGTGGCAAGGAAAGGGACATATGGGCGCCAGGATGGATATATGGGGAGGCAGGACAAATATATGGCTGGTCAGGATAGATATACAGGTCCTTCTCAAAAAATTAGCATATAGTGTTAAATTTCATTATTTACCATAATGTAATGAATACAATTAAACTTTCATATATTATAGATTCATTATCCACCAACTGAAATTTGTCAGGTCTTTTATTGTTTTAATACTGATGATTTTGGCCTACAACTCCTGATAACCCAAAAAACCTGTCTCAATAAATTAGCATATTTCAACCGTCCAATCAAATAAAAGTGTTTTTTAATAACAAACAAAAAAACCATCAAATAATAATGTTCAGTTATGCACTCAATACTTGGTCGGGAATCCTTTGGCAGAAATGACTGCTTCAATGCGGCGTGGCATGGAGGCAATCAGCCTGTGACACTGCTGAGATGTTATGGAGGCCCAGGATGCTTCAATAGCGGCCTTAAGCTCATCCAGTGTTGGGTCTTGCGTCTCTCAACTTTCTCTTCACAATATCCCACAGATTCTCTATGGGGTTCAGGTCAGGAGAGTTGGCAGGCCAATTGAGCACAGTAATACCATGGTCAGTAAACCATTTACCAGTGGTTTTGGCACTGTGAGCAGGTGCCAGGAAGCATGAAGTGCTCCAAAATCTCCTGATAGCTAGCTGCATTGACCCTGCCCTTGATGAAACACAGTGGACCAACACCAGCAGCTGACATGGCACCCCACACCATCACTGACTGGGTACTTGACACTGGACTTCAGGCATTTTGGCATTTCCTTCTCCCCAGTCTTCCTCCAGACTCTGGCACCTTGATTTCCGAATGACATGCAAAATTTGCTTTCATCAGAAAAAAGTACTTGGGACCACTTAGCAACAGTCCAGTGCTGCTTCTCTGTAGCCCAGGTCAGGCGCTTCTGCCGCTGTTTATGGTTCAAAAGTGGCTTTACCTGGGGAATGCGGCACCTGTAGCCCATTTCCTGCACACGCCTGTGCACGGTGGCTCTGGATGTTTCCACACCAGACTCAGTCCACTGCTTCCTCAGGTTCCCCAAGGTCTGGAATCGGTCCTTCTCCACAATCTTCCTCAGGGTCCGGTCACCTCTTCTCGTTGTACAGCGTTTTCTGCCACATTGTTTCCTTCCAACAGACTTACCATTGAGGTGCCTTGATACAGCACTCTGGGAACAGCCTATTTGTTGAGAAATTTCTTTCTGGGTCTTACCCTCTTGCTTGAGGGTGTCAATGATGGCCTTCTTGACATCTGTCAGGTCGCTAGTCTTACCCATGATGGGGGTTTTGAGTAATGAACCAGGCAGGGAGTTTTTAAAAGCCTCAGGTATCTTTTGCATGTGTTTAGAGTTAATTAGTTGATTCAGAAGATTAGGGTAATAGGTCGTTTAGAGAACCTTTTCTTGATATGCTAATTTATTGAGACAGGTTTTTTGGGTTATCAGGAGTTGTAGGCCAAAATCATCAGTATTAAAACAATAAAAGACCTGACAAATTTCAGTTGGTGGATAATGAATCTATAATATATGAAAGTTTAATTGTAATCATTACATTATGGTAAATAATGAAATTTAACACTATATGCTAATTTTTTGAGAAGGACCTGTATGTGTAGGGTGCCAATATGGATGGCTGAGGGGTAAGATGGATATCTGGGGGCCAGGCTGCACATATGGGGGCCCGGCTGGACAAGGGACACAGGAGACCAGGCTGGGGCATATTATAAAATAAATTGTGCCAGGCTGGGCAAGATTATTAAATAAATGGGGCCAGAATGAGGAACTTAATTACTGTTTGGGAGCCAGAATGAGGAACATGCTCTTTAGGGTCCAATTAGGGACATTATTACTACAGTAATATAATTTACTTTTTAGGAAACTATTTTCCATGGAGAGAACAAAATGGGGTCCTGTTACAGTGCAGGGCAGCACTATATCACTTTTTTCTTCATCTCATGTAGCGTAGCAGTTGGGGAAAAAGTGGGGAATGTGCTCTGGAAGTGATCAGCTATTGATGACTGTTTTTTTTTATAGAGACAAGACCTGGCTGGAAGAGGTAATGTCGGTCTGTGCTGGATGAAGAAAAGCAAAGATGAAGGACTTCAACTAGACATCACTGATGAGTCAGTGTATTACATGTACATGCACACCTTACACTATATACTGTGTACAGAGCTCCTGTGAATAATATCACTGGTGATCACTGTATTACTTGTAAACTGACACTAAGTACAAATCTCTTGTATATAATGTCACTGGTGATCACTGTATTATCTGTACACTGACACTGTATATAGAGCTCCTGTGTATGTCACTGTTGATTGTTGTATTACCTGTACACTATATATAGAGCTCCTGTGTATGTCACTGGTAATCACTGTATTATCTGTACGCTAACACTATATACAGAGCTCCAGTGTATGTCACTGGTGATTACTGCATTACCTGTACACTATACACTATATACAGAGCTCTAGACTATGTCACTGGTGGTAATAACAGTGTTGTTACTATTGTGGTTTGTATTCATGATTATAGATGAGCGAACTTGTTTGGAAACTATTGCCAAACATAAATTCGGCACGAATATGGCACATTTGGGGATCATTTTCGAACCAGTTCGCTCATCTCTATTCATGATCAGTATTGAAGTATTCGGTCACTATGTGGTGGTAATTTGTGGTCTGGTTATGGTGGGGCGGTATTTATGCCCTGTATGTGGTATTATTCGGTCACTATGTGGTCTAGTCATGGTATGGTGGTATTTCTTCCCTGTTTGTGGTATTATTGGTCTTGGTATAGTGGATTGTGCTGTGTATGGCGGTCATTTGTTTTCTCTGATATTATGAGAAGATTCTTTATTTCCATTACTGATTAAATACATGAAACACAGTGGCAGAAATACACTTACAGGGGTTCTCCTGTGAAAAAAGTAATCACCTCTCCACAGGATAAGTGATAATGTATTGATTGCTTCGACCCAATCGGCAGAATGTGGAATTTTTATCCCCATTAGACTGGATGTTCAACTTTACCACTGATCCATTCATTCACTCTGTGGATGCGAGCGTTTCTCTTATTTTTTTCTGGTAGCCCCAAAGAGAAAGAATGGAGCTGCAGACTTCCCAACTGCCGCTCCATTTGAAAATGGGGATAAGTGTCCTGTCAGGGATAAAACTTCCCTATTCTCCCAATCGGTGCAGTTTCTAATGGTCAGACCTAAGCGATCACCTATCCTGTAGAGCCCATGGATCGGTGATAACATGTTTTAAACAAAGAACCCCTTTAATGTAAACTTCCGTAATTGTACATCCCAGTTATGGTGGGCACAGTAGAGCTGCAAGAGCCCCCTGTGATTTACAGTCAATGATCCACTATAACGGGGATAACGGCCTACAGCTATTTGCAGATAGCTGTAGGGTGGGCCCCAGACAGCCCAGTCTGACCCTGATCGCATTTCAGTGGTTTTCCACACATGGAGTTTTTTAAATACCCTTTTACACAATCTATTTGAATTTACATTTTCAGTGTCTGTTACATTCTGTTTTTTCCCTGGCATTTCTTTATACAATTGCATTAATTGTAGTTTTCAAACTTATTTAACAAAAATAGATGTGTAAGGCTGCTTTCACACATCAGGTTTTTCGCCGCATGCCGGTTCCGGCGTCGCACCGCAGCACCGGATCCGGCTTATTTTGTAGAAACCGGATGAGACGGATCCGGTTTTCAACCGGATCAGTTCTTCGGATCCGGCGAGAAACCAGATCCATCTCATCCGGTTTCCATCCGTTTCGTCCGATTTTCTATCCGTTTTTTTACGGATCCGGTTTGTAAAAACGCCCCCTGAAAGGCTAAAAAGGTGATTGGCCCGCTGAAAACTATATATACAGTGTTCCTACAGCCCATCTGTGACAGGTTGGAGAGGAGCAAGATACAGAGCAAGATGGACGGCATTATTGCGAAGATTCTTCAGAACAACGTGGATTTCATCGTGGAGGCGAATCGATTGAAAGTAATTGTTATTGAGAAGGATCGAGAGAGACAGCGTGTCATACGTCTGCGACGACACCGTTTGTGGATCCACCCCATCACGGCACAGAGAATGACCCGGGGAGTCTTTTCCACTTTGTATATGGAGCTACGAGGTGACCCTGACAAGTTTTTCAGCTATATGCGGATGAAAGCTGAGAACTTTGATGTATTGGTGGAGTGGGTTGAACATCTAATAAGAAGGAGTGATACCTATTGCAGATTCTCCATTACCCCGGCTGAGCGTCTGATGGTCACTCTTCGGTAAGCATTCTTTTTGGATCTACTCTTGTAGGGCACTTTCGTTGATATTTTGAATTTGCAGTAATTTCTGCCTTGCTTTTGTTCACAGATTCCTAGCAACTGGTGAATCCCTGTCTTCACTACATTTTCAGTTCAGACTGGGCATTTCAACCATATCTGGAATAGTGAGGCACACTTGCCGTGCACTGTGGGACTCTCTACACGATGATTTTATTCCACATCCCACAATGCAGACATGGTTGGAAGTAGCTGACAGATTCCTGGAAGTGTCAGTTTCCCAATTGCTTGGGCGCAGTGGACGGGAAACACATCCGTATCGTGAAACCGGCTGGTTCTGGATCTCAGTTTTTCAACTATAAGAAGTACTTTTCCATCGTGCTGATGGCCATCGCTGATGCGGATTACAAATTTGTTGCGGTGGATATTGGAGCGTATGGCCGTTCAAATGATTCGCAAGTTTTCAAACTGTCTTCCATGGGGCGGCATTTATATGGACAAACCTTTCAATTTCCCCCCCCCCCCCCCAAGACCACTTCCTCAAACCTCTGAACCACCAATGCCATTTGTTTGTGTTGGGGATGAAGCTTTTCAGCTTTCCGAGAATCTTTTGAAACCCTACTCCAGCCGTGGTTTAAACAATACTAAAAGAATTTTCAACTACCGACTCACACGTGCACGGAGAATGGTAGAGTGTGCGTTTGGGATCCTAACCGCCAAATAGAGAGTTCTCCTGACATCCATTAACTTGAAGACAGACACTGTGGATGAGGTAGTGAAAGCATGTGTTGTCCTACACAATTATGTTATATCCAAGGAACAGCTTTCCATTGAGGACCACTCTGCCGAAACCACCTTGACGGATTATAGCAACCAGACGTACAGAAGTTCTGCCACTGTTTCCAGAATACGGGATCACTTTGCAGAATATTTTATTTCACCCGAAGGAATACACTGGCAGGATGAGAGAGTTTAAACACTTTGTATGTAACCAAGTAATAACTGTTACCTTTTTACCCATGTTGTGTACATATTTGGTTTTAATTTTTACCCATGTTGTGTACCTGTTTGGTTTTACCTTTTAAACAAGATGTGCATCTGTTTGGGTTGTACCCAAAGTATTTTACCTCTTAACAATAAACCTTGTGTAACCAAATTGTTATTTGACACAAACGAATAAATACAAGATAGTTGTAAACAAAAAGTTTTATTAAAATTTTTCTTAATCAACCAAACTTTTTTTGAAACAGAAAAAAATAATGCAGCCTACATACACTAAAGATTTTCGTACGTTGGGGTGCAGATACTGTTGGAGGGGCTGTCGGATAGGGACACTTCGACAGTGGGAGTGTGGAGAGAGGAATGTGTTGGTGGTGGGGAAGGATCAATAGGTAGTGGTGAAGCAGTGGAGAAAGCAATTGAGCGGGTGGACAAGAAAGTGGGATTGGGGTTAGGAATTTGGTAGGATGGAGGGGTGTAGGTTATGTTTTGGGAGGCAGAAGGAGTGATGGGTGGAGAAGAGGGTTGGGAAGAGGGTGATAGAGGCTGTTGGAAGTGGGCAGGGAGAGGAGGCGAGGATAAAGTAGATGGGAAGTTGTAAGGGTCGGGATCATCATATGGGTAGGAAGGGGCACGGGTGGGAGGCTGGTAGGGTGGCTGGTGGGGAGGGGCACGGGCAGGAGGCTGGTATTGTGACTGGTGGGGAGGGGCACGGGAACGCTGGAAGTGTTGTGGAGTTTGGGACGGGGCACGGGCACGATGTGGGTGATGATGATGTTGGTGGGATGGGGCACGGTCTGGTTGGCGGTACGGGTCAGAAGGATGGTAGTGGCTGTAGTGATGGACAGTGGAGGAAGGGGGGGCAGTTGAAGCATGGGTGGCAAGCGTATCTGCTCTTGAGGCAATGAGCGCTAGAGTGGACTGGCAGGATTCCATTACTTGCATCTGCTGAGAAGTAGATAGCGCCTCCATTTGCTCAAGTACCGACTGGAAAAAAGTGTTGTTCGGTGACTGTCTTGCCTCTGAACGCATCGTTACCAGAAGTGTATGCATCTCGAGTATACTTTTATTTATAAAATTAAAACCTGCAGCCATTTGCTCGGACAAAACTTTCAAACAGTTCTGGAATGATGCGTTCAGGTGTAAGAACTCGGGCGCATAACTCTACCTGACCCCTCTGCCGAAGGCGCCCCGATGCTACAGGTGTACTAGAGGTGGCTGCAGCAGAGGGGTGGGGTACAGGAAACGCTATATCCTCACCAGCAGATACATGCAATGGAACCGGCCAGGATGCTCCAGCGCTCGTGGATGGGACAGAGGGATCAGAAGTGTGGGAAGGTGCAGAGTGGGAAGGTGCAGAGAGGTAAGGTGCAGAGTGGGACGGTGCAGAGGGGGAAGGTGCAGAGGGGGAAGGTGCAGAGGGGGAAGGTGCAGAGGGGGAAGGTGCAGAGGGGGAAGGTGCAGAGGGGTTCTCACTGTCAAAGCGTCCCTCGGTGGCGGCCTCCTGAGGGATCGCCCCAGAAGGGTTCAACTGTGCTGCAGGCTCCCGAGTGCTCCCGACGGTGCGGTGGAACAAAAGAGAAAAAACAAACAATTAATATACTGCCATTGCATGGCCCTGGCTGAAAGAGCAAAATAGGTTTAGACATATTAAACATTTATTAGTGCATGTGGTGGGTAATATTTACCTTCGTGTCACCATCATTGACCTGAGGAACGACAGGGCTCGGGCATACTTGTATTTGCTCCTGCGTCCTCCAGATCCACTCGGGGCCCGCATCTCTTTGTTGAACTCCTTCTTAAAGCGATCCCTGATCGACCGCCACCTTTTCACAATCCGCTCACCTGTTAAGAAAGGAGAATCACAACTTTGTTAGAAACAGCATTTTAGAATGCATCACCAAAACTGAACTGAGGATACTTACGTTCTTGAATCTGGGCCTGAACATCAAGGTCCTCCCACCTCGCTATCAGTTCTCAGCAGATTTGCTCCCAGAGTCGACGGGTCACTGAGAGATCAGCATGGCGGCGGTCAGCCATGTTCCACAGCGGCTCCCTGTCTCGGACCAGATCGATGAGGAGGTCAATATCAAGGCTGACCTCCTCACCGTCAGAATCAGGATCACGCTGTGAAACCTGTTGGAAAAGGGGAAAAATAATTAACACAAAATTTGAAACATTGCTAACCTCCAAGGGAAAAAAAAACAAAAACCTACACAACGACAGCCGCCACGAGTCTCACGCCGACGACCCTGGGAGCCAGTGGAAGAACCTCTTGCTTGAGCACCAGATTCCGAACTCTAGAAGAAAAATAACAAAAATGATGTGCTTGTTGGTAGCCTTTCTATGTGTTGTGTGCCATGTGATATCTATAATAAGTTTTGTATGTGTTGTGTGAGCTTAGAATGTATCAATTTCTATGTGTTGTGTTCTAAGTATCTTGTGTTATGTGTTGTGTGTAGTGTAGGGTGTGGTTCCGCAATAAATGACAGATACATACCAATTGTGAGCCCTCTCCATGTGTTTCTCCACCCCTTCCCTCTTCTTCGGGGAGCACCTCTTCAACTGGGGAAGCAGCTTCAGCAGCTTCCTACAAAGATGAAAGATTACAAAATACATTATATATACACACAGACACTCACACACTCTCACACACACTCACACACACACACACACACACACACACACACTCGACAACGATGGAGCAAGATAGCTAGATTATGTTCATATTTACCTCTGTGCGTCGCCGACGAGGAGGAGGGCTCCCAGAAGAAGACATGGCTGCTGCTCAAGTACGGCTTGGCTCTGCGGTAGGTAGCCGGCTCTGTGGCAGGCAGGAGAGCTGGCTCTGTGGCAGGTTTCCGGCTCTGTGGCAGGTTTCTGGCTCTGTGGCAGGCAGGAGAGCTGGCTCTGTGGCAGGCAGGAGAGCTGGCTCTGTGGCAGGTTTCTGGCTCTGTGGCAGGCTCTCTGGCTCTGTGGCAGGCAGGAGAGCTGGCTCTGTGGCAGGCAGGAGAGCTGGCTCTGTGGCAGGTTTCTAGCTCTGTGGCAGGCTCTCTGGCTCAGTGGCAGGCAGGAGAGCTGGCTCTGTGGCAGGCAGGAGAGCTGGCTCTGTGGCAGGTTTCTGGCTCTGTGGCAGGCTCTCTGGCAGGCAGGAGAGCTGGCTCTGTGGCAGGTTTCTGGCACACACACACACACACTCGACAACGATGGAGCAAGATAGCTAGATTATGTTCACTCACACACACTCGACAACGATGGAGCAAGATAGCTAGATTATGTTCATATTTACCTCTGTGCGTCGCCGACGAGGAGGAGGGCTCCCAGAAGAAGACATGGCTGCTGCTCAAGTACGGCTTGGCTCTGCGGTAGGTAGCCGGCTCTGTGGCAGGCAGGAGAGCTGGCTCTGTGGCAGGTTTCTGGCTCTGTGGCAGGTTTCTGGCTCTGTGGCAGGCAGGAGAGCTGGCTCTGTGGCAGGCAGGAGAGCTGGCTCTGTGGCAGGTTTCTGGCTCTGTGGCAGGCTCTCTGGCTCTGTGGCAGGCAGGAGAGCTGGCTCTGTGGCAGGCAGGAGAGCTGGCTCTGTGGCAGGTTTCTAGCTCTGTGGCAGGCTCTCTGGCTCAGTGGCAGGCAGGAGAGCTGGCTCTGTGGCAGGCAGGAGAGCTGGCTCTGTGGCAGGTTTCTGGCTCTGTGGCAGGCTCTCTGGCAGGCAGGAGAGCTTCTGTGGCAGGTTTCTGGCTCTGTGGCAGGCTCTCTGGCTCTGTGGCAGGCAGGAGAGCTGGCTCTGTGGCAGGCAGGAGAGCTGGCTCTGTGGCAGGTTTCTGGCTCTGTGGCAGGCAGGTTTCTGGCTCTGTGGCAGGCTCTCTGGCTCCTTCCGTCTTGGCAGGGTGTCGGCTCTTTTGCAGGCTGGAAATGAATGAAGGCCTCAATGGCACTGCTTTATATATAGTCCTGGGGGCTGGCCCATAGTCTTTTGAGCATGCTCAGTGTAAAAAGCCGGATCCGCCCGCCGGATCCGCCTTTTACCGGATCCGGCGCAATCCGGCGTCCATAGACATGCATTGTGGCGAAAAGCCAGAAAGGCCGGATCCGGCCTTTCTGGCTTTTTCGCCACAGACAAAAAACGTTACAGTAGACGTTTTTTCCAGACGCCGGAATCGAATGTACGCCGGATCCGGCATCACACCGGAAGGAACGCTGGGCCATCCGGCGCCAATACTATTCAATGGGGGAAAAGCCGGATCCGGTTTCTCCGGTCTCCAATTCCGATTTTTGGCGGAAGAGCCGGAATTAGTCTGAAACAGAAAACCTGATGTGTGAAAGCAGCCTAAGTCATACAGAGAGCAATAGAAAGATGTTATTTGCTGGTGGTTATGGCAGACATCACAAATGTGTAGCTCCATCACTTTGCATGGATAGAGAACAATGCTCATTCTTCACTAACCCCAATTATCTTGGATAACCTTTGCTCTGTAATCTTAACTAGAAGGCTTTTTTTTCCCACAATTATCCTACCGATCTTGATGAATGTTCACACTTACATTGTGGGGTCATGAGATAAACTGAGAACCTGGATATCGCCTGATGTCCTTGGCTGAGGGATGTTTTTGAAGCATCTCTTCACCAAACTATGGAGACAGATCAGTTTGAGAACATATGTCGCATACAATGTTCCGGTCATGTTCTGGTGGCCAGAAAATTTGGCTTGTATATTTAAAGAAATGTGGGTCGAATAGAAGTGATTTGTAGTTGTCGGCACACTGCCATTATATTATGATTGATGAGATATAGGCACATAATAAAAAGCAATGGCAGCTCACACGTCCATTTGCTTGAATCTTTAGAGGAGAACGAAGGATCATGCTTTGGAGAGCATTGAAGTCACCGACTCTTTACGACTCACATTCTCAATTAGATAAAGATTTTTTTATGCATTGTAGATCCTTTATAATAACATCAGCGCAGCAAATTCTTCAATGCGTTTTGAATATATCATGTGTCCTTTAACATGAAGATTTAGTATCTTCTTGATTAAAGAGAATCTGTAACCAGGGTTTTGCCTCCTAATCTGAGTTGTAGACAGAGATCCTGATTCCAGTGATACAGTGGGGAAAAAAAGTATTTAGTCAGCCACCAATTGTGCAAGTTCTCCCATTTAAAAATAAATCTTGCCAAATCAGAAAAGGTAATTTTCTGGATTTGTTTTCCTATTTTGACTCTCATAGTTGTGTTCTAACTATGATGTCAATTACAGGCCTCTCTCATCTTTTTAAGTGGGAGAACTTGCACAATTGGTAGCTGACTAAATACTTTTTTCCTCCTGCTTCTCATTAATTGATGCAACAATCACTTTTGCACATGAATTGCACCTGTCGGAATGTGGCAGCAGACAGGTGAACTTAGCCCTACTGGTAATTGTGTACCAAGATCAATTATTTTAAAGGGAACGTGTCACCTCGGAAAACACTTTACCTGCAGATCTGTAATGCTGCCTTAAGGTACCTTCACACGAAGCGACGCTGCAGCGATAGCGACAACGATGCCGATCGCTGCAGCGTCGCTGTTTGATCGCTGGGGAGCTGTCACACAGACCGCTCTCCAGCGACCAACGATGCCGAGGTCCCCGGGTAACCAGGGTAAACATCGGGTTGCTAAGCGCAGGGCCGCGCTTAGTAACCCGATGTTTACCCTGGTTACCAGCGTAAAAGTAAAAAAAAAAAACAGTACATGCTCACCTGCGCGTCCCCCAGCGTCTGCTTCCTGATACTGACTGAGCTCCGGCCCTAACAGCACAGCGGTGACGTCACCGCTGTGCTTTCACTTTCACTTTAGGGCCGGCGCTCAGTAAGTGTCAGGAAGCAGACGCTGGGGGACGCGCAGGTGAGTATGTACTGTTTGTTTTTTTTACTTTTACGCTGGTAACCAGGGTAAACATCGGGTTACTAAGCGCGGCCCTGCGCTTGGTAACCCGATGTTTACCCTGGTTACCAGTGTAAAACATCGCTGGTATCGTTGCTTTTGCTTTCAAACACAACGATACACGGCAATCGGACGACCAAATAAAGTTCTGGACTTTATTCAGCGACCAGCGACATCACAGCAGGATCCTGATCGCTGCTGCGTGTCAAACTAAACGATATCGCTAGCGAGGACGCTGCAACGTCACGGATCGCTAGCGATATCGTTACAAAGTCGTTTCGTGTGAAGGTACCTTTACTGAAAGAGCATCTACTGGGAAAAAATGAACTTATTTCCTCCTGGGAGATACCGGCCTTCAGCCATAGGGGCAAGTACAGAGTGGCTACCTTTTACAGCACCACTCACTGTGATGTGATCAGCCATTGTAAGCATGCTTAGCAGTTTGGCAGCTTGCTCTGCAGGGCATTTATGCAGAGTGACCTGCCAACCCAAGTGCCGGGGCACGTTTACAGCAGCAGCTCAAAGCATAGTGAGTGGTCATTGTAACCACTCTGTGCTCACTCCCATGAATGAAAACTGGCGGCTATTGGGAGGAACTAAGTTCATTTTTTCCTGGGAGCAGCAGCATTCGTAAGGTGTATAAGCATGAAAAGTGTCAACACATAATTCTAAATATATTTTGACTGCTGTACATAAATAATATGAATGTAGAAAAAGGTGTTTTTTGATAGAATGCCTGTTAAAGTTGTTGTCCCAGGACTATGGGCCCTAATAAACAAGAATATATTTTAGTTCACAGAGAGACAGTCTAGTATTCAAAAAAGAAATTTCAACTTTTTTTATTTTGATCTCTTAAAAAACAAGAAACAAAACCGTACATGAAGGCTGAATTACTGTTTTCCACCCTTAAAGGGGTTGTCCGGTCCAAATTGATATGTCTGCAGCCACTCTATGTGACTGCAGACTTATGAATGTCTCCAGCACACGCACTGTGCACTGCGGGATTCACCGGTTTCTGAGCCGATGCGTTATACATACTCCCGGCCCGAGCCCACTTAGTGGACGCGGCCTCGCTCCATACACTTGTATCAAGTGAGGCCACGCCCCAACTAAAGACGTAACCATCCAATGGGCTGACTAGGGGGCATGGCCTCATTCCATACAAGTGTATGGAGTGAGGCTGGGCCCATTAGATGGACTCTGGCCGGGAGTATGTATAACGCATACACACCCTCCGTTCCCTGAAAACTCTTACAGCGCACACAGTGTGTGTGCTGGTGGGATTCATAAGTCTGCAGTCACTCAGAGTGACTGCAGACTTATCGATTTGGGCCGGACAACTGCATTAATCATAGTCAGGAATTGGCATAACATTTGTTTGTTGGTTGAATGGATTTCTATGCAGGCATAAAATGGTTGTTTTCGGCATCACCCCATGCAAACGGGACATGAGTTACTAATACCACGATACTGTATGTGGGACACATTGATTGTAGGAGCACTCTTTCTGACTCCATCATTGCCTGCGGGTCTATGCAAACAAGCCAGTAAATCAGCTTTAGACAACTCAATCGTCGCTTACTACTGGCCTGACATTGGCTGTAATTTTTATCATACATACTTTTTTTTTGTCCTACTAGGGGGCACGATGCAGTAAATCCTATTATTTGCAGATCACTGACAGTCTGTTAGGCCATCCTTCCAAGTTATTGATTTGCAGCAGTGTGATCACCATGATTACATGGCTGCCTAAAAACAACGCATAGTACAGCAAAGTGTTATAAAAAAATGCTCCTGTAATTACATTACGATGTTAAATTCTTGACATGAGGCCAATTCGTCAGGGGACTTTTTCTTGTGGTGCTCCCTAATGGCCAGTGTTACAGTATGTCTCATACACAACCACTGAGCGCCAAAAGAAGTATATGATAGCTATATATATATATATACAGTACAGACCAAAAGTTTGGACACACCTTCTCATTTAAAGATTTTTCTGTATTTTCATGACTATGAAAATTGCACATTCAGACTGAAGGCATCAAAACTATGTGGAATTATATACTTAACAAAAAAGTGTGAAGCAACTGAAATTATGTCTTATATTCTAGGTTCTTCAAAGTAGCCACCTTTTGCTTTAATGACTGCTTTGCACACTCTTGGCATTCTCTTGATGAGCTTCAAGACTTCAAGAGGTAGTCACCGGGAATGGTTTTCACTTCATAGGTGTGCCCTGTCAGGTTTAATAAGTGGGATTTCTTGCCTTATAAATGGTGTTGGGACCATCAGTTGTGTTGTGCAGAAGTCTGGTGGATACACAGCTGATAGTCGTACTGAATAGACTGTTAGAATTTGTATTATGGCAAGAAAAAAGCAGCTAAGAAAAACAAGTGGCCATCATTACTTTAAGAAATGAAGGTCAGTCAGTCTGAAAAATTGGAAAAACTTTGAAAGTGTCCCCAGGTGCAGTGGCAAAAACCATCAAGCGCTACAAAGAAACTGGCTCACATGAGGGCCGCCCCAGGAAAGGAAGACCAAGAGTCACCTCTGCTTCTGAGGATAAGTTTGTCCGAGTCACCAGCCTCAGAAATCGCAGATTAACAGCAGCTCAGATTAGAGACCAGGTCAATGGCACACAGAGTTCTAGCAGCAGACACATCTCTACAACAACTGTTAAGAGGAGACTTTGTGCAGCAGTTCTTCATGGTAAAATAGCTGCTAGGAAACCACTGCTAAGGACAGGCAACAAGCAGAAGAGACTTGTTTGGGCTAAAGAACACAAGGAATGGACATTAGACCAGTGGAAATCTGTACTTTGGTCTGACGAGTCCAAATTTGAGATCTTTGGTTCCAACCACCGTGTCTTTGTGCGACGCAGAAAAGGTGTACGGATGGACTCTACATGCCTGGTTCCCACCATGAAGCATGGAGGAGGAGGTGTGATGGTGTGGGGGTGCTTTGCTGGTGACACTGTTGGGGATTTATTCAAAATTGAAGGCATACTGAACCAGCATGGCTACCACAGCATCTTGCAGCGGCATGCTATTCCATCCGGTTTGCGTTTAGTTGGACCATCATTTATTTTTCAACAGGACAATGACCCCAAACACACCTCCAGGCTCTGTAAGGGCTATTTGACCAAGAAGGAGAGTGATGGGGTGCTACGCCAGATGACCTGGCCTCCACAGTCACCAGACCTGAACCCAATCGAGATGGTTTGGGGTGAGCTGGACCGCAGAGTGAAGGCAAAAGGGCCAACAAGTGCTAAGCATCTCTGGGAACTCCTTCAAGATTGTTGGAAGATCATTCCCGGTGACTACCTCTTGAAGCTCATCAAGAGAATGCCAAGAGTGTGCAAAGCAGTCATCAAAGCAAAAGGTGGCTACTTTGAAGAACCTAGAATATGACACAACAAAAAAGTGTGAAACAACTGAAATTAAGTATATAATTCCACATGTGTTAATTCATAGTTTTGATGCCTTCAGTGTGAATGTACAATTTTCATAGTCATGAAAATACTGAAAAGCTTTAAATGAGGTGTGTCCAAACTTTTGGTCTGTACTATATATATATATATATATATATATATATATATATATATATATATATATATATATATATATATATATATATATATATATATATATATATATACACACACTCACTGGCCACTTTATTAGGTACACCATGCTAGTAACGGGTTGGACCCCCTTTTGCCTTCAGAACTGCCTCAATTCTTCGTGGCATAGATTCAACAAGGTGCTGGAAGCATTCCTCAGAGATTTTGGTCCATATTGACATGATGGCATCGCACAGTTGCCGCAGATTTGTCGGCTGCACATCCCTGATGCGAATCTCCCGTTCCACCACATCCCAAAGATTTCATGTTGTTTACGCCAAATTCTGACCCTACCATCCGAATGTCGCAGCAGAAATCGAGACTCATCAGACCAAGCAACGTTTTTCCAATCTTCTACTGTCCAATTTCGATGAGCTTGTGCAAATTGTAGCCTCAGTTTCCTGTTCTTAGCTGAAAGGAGTGGTACCCGGTGTGGTCTTCTGCTGCTGTAGCCCATCTGCCTCAAAGTTCGACGCACTGTGCGTTCAGAGATGCTCTTAGGCCTACCTTGGATGTAACGGGTGGCGATTTGAGTCACTGTTGCCTTTCTATCAGCTCGAACCAGTCTGCCCATTCTCCTCTGACCTCTGGCATCAACAAGGCATTTCCGCCCACAGAACTGCCGCTCACTGGATTTTTTTTCTTTTTCGGACCATTCTCTGTAAACCCTAGAGATGGTTGTGCGTGAAAATCCCAGTAGATCAGCAGTTTCTGAAATACTCAGACCAGACCTTCTGGCACCAACAACCATGCCACGTTCAAAGGCACTCAAATCACCTTTCTTCCCCATACTGATGCTCGGTTTGAACTGCAGGAGATTGTCTTGACCATGTCTACATGCCTAAATGCACTGAGTTGCCGCCATGTGATTGGCTGATTAGAAATTAAGTGTTAACAAGAAGTTGGACAGGTGTACCTAATAAAGTGGCCAGTGAGTGTATATATATATATATATATATATATATATATATACACACACACACGCACACACGCACACACATACACACTGGAACATTTCACAACAATGACTCCAGTTTAATAAGTTTCCATTGTGAAATAGATTAAAGAGGCAATTACATCATTTTTTTATTGGCTAAACCAGCATAAATGTATATATAATGTACTGTAAGTGTGGTAATATGGTTACCCAATCACCATCTTCCCTGGTTTCCATTGCCAATCCAATCCCCTTCCGAGTCACGTGACTGATATTCTGACGTTCCAGCTCACACTGGGGTCTATATGTGAGCCAGAAGTGGCTTTTCCAATGTAAGAGTAAGAGGCTTCATCGGGTTATACTGTACTAGTGACTTCCAGCTCACACATAGACCCCACAGTGAGCTTGCGAGTCGGAATAGCTGTCACATTACCCAGAAGCGGACTGGAGAGGCGCTGAAAACCAGGAAGGATAGCGATGAGTATACTACAACACTTACACTACATAAACATTTACACATGTTAATACAATGACAAGTTTGGTGGGAGTGCTTTTTTAATTGAAGGACAGCTCCTTTAAGCCCTTGAGAAAAGTTCTATAATAACAAGACTTATAACTAGATCATCAATACCCATTATTTCACCGTTACAAGAATAAAATAAGAGAAGAAAAAGAAAGAAAGGAATTTATTTCATTGTTTTACAGTGATTAAAAAAGACAAAACAAGGAACAGACAACAGATAAACTGATTAGTGACATGCAGCTCTCTGCTTGCTCCAAACAACAAAGAAAACATAACGAAACAGGAGGTTCTTTTGTGAAAACACTGATATCTCGCTCTTTATCAGGGACGGGACTCTTCAGCATCTAGGAGTCGGGCAACTCTCCTATTGGAGGGTCTTTTTTTGGGGGATATTTTCTCATAAGATAAGAATGGCAAAGAAAAAGCGCTAAAGAAAAAGATGAGTCTCCGTACGACGCACTGTGGTTTTCCCCCCCTTGTGGTGTGCAATTAACCCTTTCAGCACCAAAGACCAATATGGGCTACCCAATCCATACTATATAGAGTCCAGTATTATGCTAGCGGTTAATGTACAGTGAAGAAGATATAAATATATTAGTGTTTCTTTGAGTGGTATTTAAATATGGATATACAGTAAGTCGCTATTTACAAGACATACTCAAACAAAAGATATGAAGGAGTCTTTAGTGCAAAAGGAGAGACAAGGCAGAGTGTGTGTGTGTGTTACAGAAATCGAGCGGTTGGGGCATCTATGTGTCACTACACAATGGATAGCATTTGTTTCTGGTGATTGTTAAGGCCAGATTTGGCAAAGCTTCAGAATACAGCTTTAGATATACCAAGGCAGTGCCAGCTCCCCTTAATATGTACACACTCTGCCAAACCCGATATGTATTCACAGGTACAGCAGTGGAAGTTCCAGCCTCCTCCTTGCACACCAAAGGCATTATTAGCTCAGGTTCAGCAGGGATAGCACATCTGTAAGTCCTATTTTACTTGCACCTTTGCAATGACGTTAACATTCATACAGCGGAAACACAGCAAGGGTGCCACGCTCTCCCGAAAAACACACATTCATATGTACACATGCGCAGCAGCAATGCCAACGTTACACACATTCACTTTGTGTACCTGCTGTCACAATTAGCAGCAGTGCCACCTCCAAGGTCACAACATTCATCATATTCACAATCATTTACACAAATCCTAGGTGCCAAAAGGAACAGGCACCCAGTATTATTGATGGCTCCTTCCCACCCATTCTGGCGCCAACGCGTAGTATTTCCCAAAACAAAAGAGAGTTAGAACTGGGAGATCTGAAAAAAAAAAATAACAGAGGACATGGATGGACACATTTTCTGCATAGATTGTTAGTGGCACAAAGATTAAGGATGTATGCAAATAATGGGGACAATTGTGTCCTTAGTACCATTTCTTGTGTTGCCTAATATCCTCTGATATGGTTTACCGAGTGGCTCCCCTCATATCCTTCCGGCAGCTAAGAGAATTAATGGCAGAAGGTTGCCGGTGGAAAATCAGACAATGAGATATGTGACGGTAGCAACTACAATCAATGGACAACCGCTCCATGATGTTGGGGCATGTCCAATGGCAGTGCCAGGCTCCCACAAGCAGTTATAGCAGAGGATTCAATAATGTCCAGAGGGGAATGATAATGAAGCAACACGGATCCAGAGTGCCTTATTGCCCTATATGGTCTATATTACAGAACACCCTGGAGCACAACAAAAAAGTTCACATTAAAAATAAAGAGGTAGGGGAATTAATAGTTATCATAACCGCTTTGCTAGATGGGGAATTAGTTAACAAGGTGTTTTAGACCACCCATCCCATTGCTTTATCACATTGCAAAATAAGAAAAAAAATATACATATGTTCCTTTCAACCCAATCAGAAGTTGTCATCTACTGGGGCAAAACTATCATCTTGAGGTGAAAGACGGTAATTCTTCTCTTTTTTAGGATGAATCCTGTATACAATGAAAATCAGACCACAGTGACTAGGTCTTCCTCCTGTGGAACTGAATGGAACTACAGTCAATAGATTGAAAGGCATGGCTAAGGGAGATGTCCCGGCATGTAATACTGTGCATGACGGTGGACAAAGAATGTAGCAGCTGTAGAAGAGGATAGCTGTCCTTGATTCCATGTCTCCTGGCGGTTTCCCAACTGCAGATGAGGTTGTAATGATAGTAGGAATCTGCGCAGCTGAATGTCTCTTATTGTAATCTAGCTGGGAGGAAAGGGTATTTTATAATCCCAGGAGAGTTTAGAGAGGCAAAGACATGGAGGTGGTAGTATCTGAGACGGGATGGGAATGGAAATTGTCCTATGCCAGGGAATATATGGCATTGACCGGTGAGGTGGCTTCTGAACTTTCATTACCCTCTGTTTCATCTTTGTCCTTTTTAACAGTATACTGCCCTATAAAGGAGCCATCTTCATTAAACTGTCCTTCTCCTCCTTCCCCGTAATCCACAAGACTGTCATCACTCTCCTGTTGCTTTATGGTTCCATCTATTGAGGTCTGACTGCCCTGAAGTGGTTTGTTGTCTTCATCACTAGAAAAAGGACAAAAGAACAAGTACAGTTATGGTTGGCAATGTAATAGTTGTAGGATCTCAGACTTCATGAAATTTGGGATTATAACACCTAGGATGCTTATTGAGTTGTAAAATGTTAAAAAAGCATTAATCAGTGAGATTATAACAGAGTGGTCTGTCCCATTAATTTTAGATCAGTGGCATGCTACACAAAAAGCGCACTAAGCTGTTCCCATAGTGTGTCGAAACCATCAACTACCAGATCAGGCATGGATGCTTTTCAAACAGAATACTGATATTTGGTAACAGCAGGGCCAGGCACAGAATAATATAATGGAAAAAGTTATAAGCTTATTACCCCCTTCACCCTCTAAAACCCAAACAATACAACAGAATTTATATATTACAGTTATAAGGCCTTATACATGGCCTTTAAAGCACTGATCTTTTATGCAAGAGTTTCTGTTAAGCTTCGTAGTGTTAAAGAAACCTGGAAGAAAATATAATAACCAACAACCTGTGCTTGGCAATATTTGCAGATGGCCGACAGTGCTGACAAGGCCAATTGTATATAAATGCACATTATCTGCTGAGTTCTGCTGTTTAGCTTTTGGAATGTAGGAAAATTAGACAATGCAGCGGTTTGCAGATACAATAATTGGGAACTGAAGTGTCCAACATTCACTGAATCCCGGATAGCCTGGTACAATATGTGATTTTATGCTTTACATTTGGGTGTATGACAATGTATAATGTTTCAAAGTGAGGCATACTACTGGTGTTCTTTTAACTAATGTAAAATGATGCCTTATTCATGCATAATATTGATTATTAGTTAAATCAGATTTCAAGCTAAATAATTCTACTGTTTGCATGTACCCAGAGGCGTATCTGGCGGGGGAAGACCGAGCATTTGCCCCGGGTGCAGAAAGCAGGGGGCGCAGTCGGGCAGCCTAATGCGGCAGTCCACAGTGTCTCCCCCGGCGGCTGCATTCTGCTGCCCCCCGGACTGAGAGTCATGCTGACAGCCAGCACAGAGAAGCTGCAGCACGTCCGAGTTTCCTCTCACACAGACAGCAGCGCCGCTGGATGACGTAATCATTCACCGGCCGGCGAGTGTGTGTGTACGTGTGTGTGTGTGTGTGTGTGTGTGTGTGTGTGTGTGTGTGTGTGTGTGTGTGTGTGTGTGTGTGTGTGTGTGAATAGCGCTGCAGGGGTATGTGCAGAGGTGAATGGTGCAGTGTGTGTCTGTGTGTGTAGGGGGATAAGGCAATGATGGGGCAGATGGGGAGAAGGAAATGATGGGGTGATGGAAAGAGCAATGATGGGGATGTGGAGGAGGAGGAAATGATGGAAGTGGTGGAATGGGCAATGATGGGGGAGGAGGAATTGATGGATGTGGTGGAAAGGCCAATGATGAGGATGGTGGGAAGGAGGAAATGATGTAGGTGGTGGAATGGGCAATGATGGGGGTGGTGAGGGAGAAGGCAATGATGGAGGTGAGTGAGAAGGCAATAATGGTGGTAATGGAAAAGACAATGATGGGAGTGGTGGGGAAGGAGGCAATGAATGGGGGTGGTGAAGGCTGTGATGGAGGTGGTGGAAAGGGCAATGATGGGGGTAATGGAGAGGGCAATGATGGGGTGGTAGGGGAGAAAGCAATGATGGAGGTGGTGGAAAGGGCAATGATGGGGTGGTGGTGGTGGGAGAATTGTTATGATCCTAGTGGCAAGGATCGCAGGTCGGACTAGCTAAGTAACTGAACAGACTACTAGCTCTGGGGAAGTGATAACTAGATTGACCGCAACCTGATCCTATCCGCAAACAACTATAGGCAGCCGTGGAACGTTACCTAAAAATCCTAGACGTCTCTTCACGGCATGAGAAACTGACTATTCCTGGAGGGAAAGAAAGTCCTCTCTTGCCTCAGTGGAATGACCCCAAAGATATAGAATAGCCCCCCACAAATATTAACGGTGAGTTAAGGGGAAAGCACAAACGCAGAGATGAAATCAGATTTAGCAAATGAGGCCCGCTAATACTAGATAGCAGAAAATAGGAAGGGAACTGTGCGGTCAATAAAAAACCCTATTCAAAATATCCACGCACAGATTGCTCGAGCCCCCGCACCAACTAACGGTGCGGGGGAAGCAACTCCGTACCCCAGAGCTTACCAGCAAAAAGAAATCACATATTAGCAAGCTGGACTAGACTCATCATACACAGAAATCATATTGCAGGCAGATGAGCAAAAAATATTCAAACAGAACTTAGCTTATCCTGAAGAGGCAGAAAACGAGATAATCAGGAGTAATCAGAATAGCACTGAATACATTGCCAGCCGGCAACAAGTGGAAGTGAAGCAGAGCTAAATAGGAGCCTCCCTGGTGAATAACGAGGCAGCTGATCCAGCCAGACCCGCAGGATAATAAACCAAACCACCAGGGGGAGCCAAAAAACCAAAGTCACACAATACCATCTGTGACCACAAGAGGGAGCCTGAAAACGGAGTTCACAACAGTACCCCCCCCTTGAGGAGGGGTCACCGAACCCTCATCAAAACCCCCAGGGCGATCAGGGTGAGCCACATGGAAGGCACGAACCAAATCGGCCGCATGAACATCAGAGGCGACAACCCACGAATTATCCTCCTGACCATAGCCTTTCCACTTAACCAAATACTGAAGCCTCCGTCTAGAAATACGAGAATCCAAGATCTTCTCCACCACGTATTCCAATTCTCCCTCAACCAGCACAGGGGCAGGAGGCTCAACCGAAGGAACCACAGGCACCACATACCTCCGCAACAACGACCGATGGAACACATTATGAATAGCAAACGATGCCGGGAGGTCCAAACGAAATGACACAGGGTTAAGGACTTCCAAAATCTTATAAGGACCGATAAACCGAGGCTTAAACTTAGGAGAGGAGACCTTCATAGGAACAAAGCGAGAAGACAACCACACCAAATCCCCAACGCGAAGTCGGGGACCCACACAGCGACGGCGGTTGGCAAAGCGCTGAGCCTTCTCTTGTGACAGCTTCAAATTGTCCACCACATGATTCCAAATCTGATGCAACCTATCCACCACAACATCCACTCCAGGACAGTTAGAAGGCTCCACCTGACCCGAGGAAAAACGAGGATGAAACCCTGAATTACAAAAAAAAGGCGAAACCAAAGTAGCAGAACTAGCCCGATTATTAAGGGCAAACTCGGCCAATGGCAAAAAAGTCACCCAGTCGTCCTGATCAGCAGAAACAAAACATCTTAAATAGGTTTCCAAAGTCTGATTAGTGCGCTCGGTTTGGCCATTCGTCTGAGGATGGAAGGCCGACGAAAAAGACAAATTAATGCCCATCTTAGCACAAAAGGTCCGCCAAAATCTAGACACAAACTGGGATCCTCTGTCGGAAACAATATTTTCAGGGATCCCGTGCAAACGAACCACATTTTGAAAAAACAGAGGAACCAACTCGGAGGAGGAAGGCAACTTAGGCAAGGGCACCAAATGGACCATTTTAGAAAAACGATCACACACCACCCAAATGACCGACATTCTCTGAGAGACAGGGAGATCTGAAATAAAATCCATGGAAATGTGCGTCCAAGGCCTCTTCGGGACAGGCAAAGGTAACAACAAGCCACTGGCACGAGAACAGCAAGGCTTAGCCCGAGCACAAATTCCACAAGACTGCACAAAGGAACGCACATCCCGCGACAAGGAAGGCCACCAGAAGTACCTAGCCACCAAATCTCTGGTACCAAAAATCCCAGGATGGCCTGCCAACACCGAAGAATGAACCTCGGAAATAACTCTGCTGGTCCATCTATCCGGGACAAACAGTCTCTCCGGTGGACAACGGTCAGGTCTATCCGCCTGAAACTCCTGCAGCACTCGTCGCAAATCTGGGGAGATGGCAGACAAAATCACCCCTTCTCTGAGGATACCAGCTGGCTCTGAATCACCAGGAGAGTCAGGCACAAAACTCCTAGAAAGAGCATCAGCCTTCACATTCTTCGAACCAGGCAGGTATGAGACCACGAAATCAAAACGAGAGAAAAACAACGACCAACGAGCCTGTCTAGGATTCAGCCGCTTGGCCGACTCGAGATAAATCAAATTCTTGTGATCAGTCAAGACCACCACACGATGCTTAGCTCCCTCGAGCCAATGTCGCCACTCCTCAAATGCCCACTTCATAGCCAACAACTCCCGATTACCAACATCATAATTCCGCTCGGCAGGCGAAAACTTTCTTGAAAAGAAAGCACATGGCTTCATCACAGAGCCATCAGAGCTTCTCTGCGACAAAACAGCCCCCGCTCCAATCTCAGAAGCATCAACCTCGACCTGGAAAGGAAGGGAGACGTCTGGCTGACATAAGACCGGAGCCGAAGAAAACCGGCGCTTCAGCTCCCGAAAGGCCTCCACAGCCGCAGGAGACCAATTAGTAACATCAGAACCCTTCTTGGTCAAATCCGTCAATGGCTTAACAACACCAGAAAAATTAGCGATGAAGCGACGGTAAAAATTAGCAAAACCCAAGAACTTCTGAAGACTCTTAGAGCATGCTGAGATAACATGAGCTGAGTCACCACAGTAAAAGCACAACCCATTTTGCCGTCTATAATTTTGCCGTTCACTTCTGGTCAGAATTCTATCACATTGCATAGACTCAGGTGTCTGTCCAGAAGACACCGCCAAATGGTGCGCAGGTTTGCGCTCCCGCAAATGCCGATCAATCTGAATGGCCAGAGTCATTGACTCATTCAGACCTGCAGGCGTAGGGAACCCCACCATGACATTCTTAATGGCTTCAGAAAGACCTTTTCTGAAATTTGCAGCCAGGGCACACTCATTCCATTGAGTAAGCACCGACCATTTCCGAAATTTCTGGCAATACACCTCTGCATCATCTTGCCCCTGAGAGAGGGCCAACAACGCTCTTTCAGCCTGGTTCTCAAGATTAGGTTCCTCATAGAGCAATCCAAGGGCCAGAAAAAACGCATCCACACTGAGCAATGCAGGATCCCCTGGAGCCAATGCGAAAGCCCAATCTTGAGGATCGCCACGCAAGAAAGAAACAATAATCTTAACTTGCTGAACAGAATCCCCAGAGGAACGAGGTTTCAACGAAAGAAACAACTTGCAATTGTTCTTAAAATTCAGGAACCTAGATCTATCTCCAGAAAACAACTCCGGAATAGGTATTCTAGGCTCTGACATAGGACTGTGCACAACAAAATCCTGAATAATTTGTACCCTTGCAGCAAGATGATCTACACTGGAGGCTAAACTCTGGATATCCATATCAGCAGCTGAACTCAGAGCCACACCAAGATTAAGAGGAGGAGAGAAGCCAGACACACAGCAGCTAGACACACGGCAGCAAAAAAAAAAAAAAAAATATCTCCAAGCTTCTTTTCTCCTGCTTCTGCCATGCAATTAACACTTTACCGGGCCGGCTGTACTGTTATGATCCTAGTGGCAAGGATCGCAGGTCGGACTAGCTAAGTAACTGAACAGACTACTAGCTCTGGGGAAGTGATAACTAGATTGACCGCAACCTGATCCTATCCGCAAACAACTATAGGCAGCCGTGGAACGTTACCTAAAAATCCTAGACGTCTCTTCACGGCATGAGAAACTGACTTCCTGGAGGGAAAGAAAGTCCTCTCTTGCCTCAGTGGAATGACCCCAAAGATATAGAATAGCCCCCCACAAATATTAACGGTGAGTTAAGGGGAAAGCACAAACGCAGAGATGAAATCAGATTTAGCAAATGAGGCCAGCTAATACTAGATAGCAGAAAATAGGAAGGGAACTGTGCGGTCAATA